>NW_026682805.1:0-127469 GCF_029962835.1 Magnolia sinica | reverse complement strand
TCCGCCCGTTTCGTACCCTCTCTTCACCCGCTAAAATATCAGCTACAACCCTATCGAGTCCAAACATGGCAGAGAAAGCCTCTTTCCTCAGCAATACAAATGAAGAAAATGGAAATAAGAAGGAGAAGCTGGAGTCGGCCCCATCCCTTTGTGATGACGTCATCTTCAACATCCTCCTCAGGCTCCCACCTGAATCACTACCCAAACTAAGGTTAGTATGCAAGAACTGGTACAACGTCATATCTGACCCAGTTTTCATCGAGGCCCATCTCCATCGATCAGTGCCTGGATTTATCTTCCAAAAAAGAATTTCAAGATCAAAATACAAGACCCATTTCATGGAAATCAAAGAAGGTGAGACGAAAGTCCATGATCTAGACTTGCATTGCCCAGGCCGTATATGTGCTAGCTGCAACGGTCTTATTTTGCTTGAAAGCATGCGCAGTCTATATGTTATTAATCCAATTTCAAATCAGAGGATCATGCTCCCTCCTTCCGATTTATCTTTTAAGTATCCGCTCTCATATGAAATCTACGGTTTTGGGTTCAATTCAATTACTAAAGAATACAAAGTAGTCCATGTTTGTGAATACGAGAAAAGAAAAACCCCAATCCCTCTTGGATGTGAGGTTACGACCGTTGGTTCGGATTCTTGGAGAGAGATCGACGGTCCATTTTTTGGGCTAACTGAATTGCGTATTCCAATCTCAGCAAGTGGGATTTTGCATTGGGCAATTGGGATGGATTACATAGTTTCAATGGATGTGGGCAATGAGAAGTTCCACAAGACTTCATTTCCCAATTGTAGCAGGAGAAGTTACCATTTTCTTGAATTGGGTGAGTTTCTATCTTTTGCGAACCGCGAATCCCCGGTCCAATTCGATGTGTGGATCTTGAAGGATTTAGATAGTGGAGAATGGATTAAACAGCTTAGCATTGGTATGGATTGTTTAGGGTCATTGCTGTCGCAGGATTCGCGTTGGGGCGGGTCACTCGATCCGGTTCTTCTTTTTGCTAGTTTTAGGAATGGTGAGGTTATAATCTTTGAGTGCTTTGCTATTGACATTGGTGGATTCTACTTATATGATTTCAAGCTAGAGCGGATAATCAAATTCGATGGGAGCTGCGGCATTCAGCTGATTGCGATGGATACATTGTCGTCTCCGATTCATGTCAATAGTCTAGTCTCATGCAAACCTCGCAACAATCGCAGATACTTGAGTAACTAAATCAGCTTTAATATCCCAAATTATATATATGATATTTGACAGAATGATTGTAATAAGTCTATTGAAATATATACTCTGGCTGAAATATGAGGAAACATCCCAACTTTGGGAGAGTCACAAATTATGTAAGGATCACAAATGAGTGACTTATCAATGCTTTTTAACCATTCGTTTTAATGGCTAATGTTTGGACAGCTCGGATCATTTTATTGATGTGATTTAATTGTTGCAGTTAATAATTTGTTGATTTTGGGTATCATTAGTTTGCCACATATGCAATGGATTAGCAGCCTAGCAACACCTTTGTTGCATATGCCTTGTCTTTAAAAAGGAGCTGAAAAGGCATTTCTCTTATATTATACTGAGATTTTAAAGCGTACCAAAAATGTATATTTTGAATATTTCCAATTTCATTTACATTACATAACCAAACAATGGATTTGGGGTTTTCTCAAATGCATTCCACAACCCCCTTTTCCTTTAGTTTTTTATGCTGTTGCAAACGATTTTGAGATTTTAGGGGAGGTTAAGCTTGACCTACAATGCCATGTGTGGGGCCCACCATGATGTTTACATGGCATCAAATCTGTACATCTTGTGCTCCCCCCTCATGTCATCGCTGGGACTGAAAATCACCAGACCATAATAGGATGGGGACCTCCACCATCAAAAGCCTTCCTGAAATATTGTATGTGGGGCTACTTTGCTTTGTATACGCAATCCAATCCATTTAGAAGATGCCCCCACTAGGATGAATGAATGCATCAGAAGTCGAATGCCAGAAATCATGCTATATCAAAACTCTGGTGGGCCACAACATGTGGTGATTTTGGAGGTTCTAGTCGTGATTTTACATGGTGTCGCACACCTGAAATTTGAATGGAAAACATGAGCGGACACATGATGGATAGATTGATTTCATGAGCATTCCATGGTGGGCCCCACACAGACGTGGTTTAAGCTTAAGCTACAAGCTTGTACTGGATCCAATCTCATCATGTGCGGTTCACCTGATTTTGTAATGTTTGCAGCCTTATACATGGATATCTCACTTCGGTTTCTTGGAATGTTTACTCTGGCTATATTCAGAGGAGAGAGTTTAGTGATCAAAGGGTCCACATTCAAAGGATCATTGGTTAGACATCCAGTTGTGTGATATCCAAAACGTTGGTGTGATGGGCTCGCCTCGAGTGGGCCATTCACCAAAAATCCCAACTTGAAGATTCTATCTGCAGAATATTTGGCCTTTTAGTGGTTGAATTGGAACTGTCATGGTGTGGCCCATGATTTCAATGGTTCGGATCATTAAAAATGGAACCCACTTGTAAGAAATGAAAATGGAGTGAATCGTGCGTGTCCAATCTCTCACATGGAACATTGCATAATATCTCATCAGAGCATCGCCAACCCTATCAATGCATGTACTGGCCTGACCGCTCATTTGAATGTGTAACTGGGTCCCAACCATCCAAGTCACGGACTCCACTATGGTTGGAGTATGGAGCCTCACAAATGCAACTGTACTTGTGGGGCCTGAAGTCCCCAAATCTGACCATTGATCAGATGGGCCCACTATCATTGTGGTCGCCAAACATCACCCAACGGGGAGATTTTAACTTCGATCTTGACCTATTTAACGTGGGAGCGGATTGGAAACTGAACGCTTCAGTTTCCAAAACGCTACTGAAGTGATGTGGCAAAACGCCATTGGTTAGATACCAATGGCATGTTCCCTTGGTATAAATGCTACTCCGATTAGATCCGTTAACGGATCTTTCTCCCTTTCCGCCGTGCACCACTCGGCCATGAAATCGGATGGTCATCCTGAGAAAATTTAGTTGGGCCCACTGTGAATTTACGTGATTTATCCACACCTTCCATCTGTTTTCCATCTAATTTTAGGCGTTGAGCCTAAAATTGAAGCTTGTAAAAATCTCGAGTGGACCATACTAAAGGAAACAGTGGAAATAATGATTTCCACCGTTGAAACCTTTCCAGCCCCACAGTGATGTTTATTTTTCATCCAAACTGTTCAAGGGATCAAAAAACATGGATGAAGGTAAAAAACAAATATAATCTTGATCCAAAACTCCTTTGGCCCCCAAGAATTTGATTTTAGCTTTTTATATGCTTAGGTTTTGAGATAAGGCCCTAAAATTATCTTATAAAATGGATGGACAGACTGGATAAAATATATAAATCATGGTGGACCCCACAGTTTACTTACGCAATCCGCTTCCCTTGGCCAGTACCGTTAAACTCGGCATTGCATTTTTTTATGGACGTGGATTTCTTCCTGCGCTGGGAACCCAGGCCCACTGTGATGTTTGTGAGAAATCCTCCCCTTCCATCAGTTTTTTTAGTTCATTTAAGGACATGATACCAAAAATGAACCGTATACAAAGCTCAAGTGAGCCGTACTAAAGGAAAATGCGGTTAGGGAAATTCCTACTGTTAAAATATACCTGGGTTCGACAGCGATGTTTACAATCCATCCATACCGTTAATAACTTCATTCATACTGGGATGAACTGAAATAAAAAGTATTAACATGACTCAAAACTTCTGTGGCCCACGAATATTTCAACTGTGAATGTTCAATTATCACTTTTTTGGCCCACTTGAGCTCTAGAAACTGTTCATTTTTGGCTTCAAGTCTGACTTGAACAGAAAAAACAGATGGACGGGTAGGATTTCTCACAAACATCATGGTGGGCCCCACCTGGTTCCCAGCGCAAGAACTTCTTGGAATGTCTTTTGGCAGGAAATCCACGTCCGTGCGTGGCCGAGTGCGTTCACGGCCTAAACGGAAAAACATCCGCTAACGGATCTCCTTTGGAAGAGTAGTTATTGGAAGGAAACAGCCGCTTGGCATCCATCAATGACGTTTTGCCACATCACTTCAGTAGCGTTTTGGCTACTGAAGCCTTCAGTATTCAATCCGCTCCCATTTAACGTTGGATGTGAATAGGGATGGCAATCCATTTCCAAAGTGGCCTAGAATTCTAGAACCCGACCTCACAATCCATTTCCTTGTGGCTCAACCTGACCCACTCAAAACTCATTAAACCTATTGAGTTGGGCTAAACTGACCTGACCCAAAGGAGAGAGATTTGGACGTGGATTTCATGCGGACGCTTTTCACGGAAAGTTCTAGAGCTGGAAAGTTAGGTGGGCCCACCTTGATGTTTGTTAGAAATCCACCGAGTTCATTCATATTGTGAGCTCATTTTAGTGCATGCAACAAAAAAATATGAGTTGGAACCAAGACTCTAGTGGACTACGGGAGAGGAAAAAGTCGGGAAAGAAATGCCTACCATTGAAATCTTTTTGGGCTCCACCTTTGAAGTTTTATATGTCATTCAAACCATTTATAAAGTCATTGCCACGGGGATGATGGGGATGTGGATTTTCTGCAAAAGTCTTTATTAGGAAGTTCTTGTGCTAGAAACCTAGGTAAGGCCTCATATGTTTTTGACCATCCTGTCTATCCGTTTTGTGAGCTCATTTTAAAACATGGGGCAAAAAAATGAGCTGGATCCCGTACTCAAGTGGGTTGAAAATGTGAGAATTGAATGTCCATAGTTGAGATATTTGTGGGGCCACATAAGTTTTGAATTAGGTTAATATTTTTGTTTTCAATTCATAATAGATTTCTCACAAACATCATGGTGGCCTGTAAATAATACAAAAGTCAACTCATCCATAAGTAAATATTTGAGAAGGTGTGTTGTGCACGTAAGAGCATGTAACTAGTGGGGTTACGTCGGTGCTAAAGAATGTTCATAAGATCTTCGAATGGATAAGGATGTATTCAAAAAAAGGCCAAGCACGATCAAGTAAATGTAACCGTTAGCAATGTGAGAAAGCTCCACGAAGGCAATGGATATTCTCATGACTTCAACAAAGGGGGTCTATAAATAATATAAAAGAACACAGAAAAAATGATACATGATCAATCATTCAAAGCCGAACAAATCAATTCTAGCGCAAAGCTACTTATACAGTCACATGAGACATTTAGCTTAGCTTCTTCCATCGCTCAACAACCATGGAATTCTTAGTCTAGGATTAGTTTAGTATGTTCCTACCTTAAGCTAGATCGACTTAGTGATAGCGAGTAGCCGTAATTTCCTTCCATCTGCACTCATGTATCGAATTTAAATGAAAATTATAACTCTAGGAATCATTCACCTATGCTCACGCGTTGTGTCGATAATAGCTTGTAATTTCAGCATTACTCAGTCTTTGCTTATTAGCATACTGCTCGACGAAACATACTGTTGTTCTCAATTAGATTGGTGATTCTGTTTGTAGTGGTAAGTCTCACTTTTTCGCATTCATCTCCATTTCATTTCCGCTCAATCAAACAATTGTTGTATTTTTGAAAATTCTTGATTTTCTAGGCAAACAAAGAACTAATTAGAAAAATATCTCCAGCCTATGTAAATTCTCGTATAGCACATTCATCAATTGACCCAATAAATGGCAATTCACACATTTGACCCTGCGCTACTTTATCTTGACACCAAGATCGATGGCTTTGGTTTTATTTGGACCCAATTAATTATGGCAAACTCACATATTTCTCACGTTTACCACATGACTGAATTTTAGACCAACACTAATAATATATAGTTACCACATATATATTAAACATAACACATGCTAACATTAATAAAAGCCACGTGATTGGACATGTATTAAAAAAGCTCTGTCCGTGTACAACTTTGGTCATGCCCTTGGTTATGCTAGCAAAATTATCCTAAAAAATAAAAGCACGTGTAGAATACATACTGACATTAGAACTACATTAAAAAGAATGCAATAGCACATTGGTATTCTCAATGCAGCGACTGGCTACTGGATGGTGTTCTGCGAGCCCCACCACAATGTTTGGAAACGGATTGGCTACTCCCCCTGACACCAGCCATGGCTGATGGTCAGTGCTCGCTCTGTGGCCCCACCATGATGTATGTGTTTCATCCATGCCGTTCATCTATTTTTAAAGATCATTTTACAGTATGAGACCAAAAACGAAGTATACCCAATCTCAAGTGGATCACATTACAGGAAACAGTGTTGAATGAGCGTCGACCGTTAAACCATTTTGGGGGCCATAAAAGTCTTGGATCAAGCTGATTTTTGTTTTTTCCATTCATCTGGGCTTGTATGACCTAATCAACAGATTGGATGTCAAATAAACAGTACAGTGCTTAGGAGGATTTTAATGGTGGATATCCAATCACTATTGTTTTCATGTGGTGTGGACCACCTGAGATTTATATCCCTCTAATTTTTGGGATCAAGCCTAAAATGATCTTTAAAAATGGATTAACGGAATGGATGAAAGACATACATCATGATAGGGCCCACAGAGCACCGACCATCAGCCACAGGGCTGGTGGCAGGGGAGTAGCCAATCCGTTTCCGTTTTATAGACACTGTTCTTCCATTTTGCCAGCACATTTTAGGAAATAATTCCAAAAAAGTATACATGTCCTGTGGTGTGGTCCACCTGAGATTTAAATCTGCTTCATATTTTGTATCATTCACCAAAATGGGCGGTCAAAATGGATGCACGGCGTGGATGTAAGGTACATGCATCAAGCGCGCTCCTGGGGACAATGGATGCTTACGGTTGACTTACACGTGGAAAAAAGTATACATGTGCGAGACTGGAGACCCACAGCCGGCGATCCCGATTGTGTTGATGTCTGAAAACATTGGCTCATATGATCATCAGGTGGGCCCCGTTAACACAGAATTTGGACTTGATGTTAAATCTGTGGGGCCCGACGTGATGTATGTCTTATCCACACCGTCCATGCATTTTATCGGCTAATTTTAGGGTGTGATTCCAAAATTGAAGAATATTAAGAGTAAGTGGACCACACCACATGAAACAGTTTAGATTTAACGTCTACTGTTGAAAATTTCCTGGAGCTATAGAAATTTTGAATGAAGCTGATATTTATGTTTTGCCTTTAATCCAACTCCTTGTGACCTTATTAAAATGTTGGACGACCAATAAACATTACTGTAGGCCCTTGGAAGATTTCAACTGTAGATGTCATTAACCCCATTATTTCCTGAGGTGTGGTCCACTTGAGCTTTGGATGTTCTTAAATTTTTTTGTTTTTATCAACGCCCTAAAATCCGCTGGTAAAACAGATAAACGGCGTGGATGAGTCATATCACACACCATGTGATTGGCCTAAGCTCCGTGAGGCCCACCAGGATGTATATGTTTTATCCGTACTGTTCATCCCTTTTGAAAGCTCGTTTAAGGTTATGAGCGCAAAAATCATACGGATCCAAAGATGAAGTAGACCACACCACGGAAAACGATAAGATATTGAACACCTGCCCACCGTTGAGAACTTCATAGGGCCACAAGTTTTGGGTTAAGCTTGTATCTATGCTTTCCCACCTTATGAACAGATTTTATAGCAACTAAAACTTCACAGTGGGCCTTAGGAAGTTTTCAACGGTGGGGTGTGTGCGTGTTTAAAAAAAAAAGAAAAAAAAGGTGTGGTGGGTATTCAATACCCCATTGTTTTCTTTAGTGTGGTCCACTTAAGCTTTGGACCTGCATTATTTTTAAGCTCATGGCTAAAATGAATAGCCAAAACGGATGGACAGAATGGATAAAACAAATACATTACGGTTGTCCCCACAGAGCTTGGGCCACGACGTGCCACAAGGATATCCCAGTGGGAAGCAGATTGTGTAGTGAGTTACTCACTACACTCTGTAAGGTCCACTATAATTTATGTAATTTATCCGCCCTATCCATTAATTTTTCCAGATAATTTTATGGCTTGAGTCCAAAAATTAAGTATAGACAATGTTCAAATGGACCACACCATAGGAAACAGTTGAATTGAACGTATACCATTGAAAAATTCTTGGGGGCCGTAGAAGTTTTGGATCAATATTATATTTGTATTTTCGCTTCATCCATGTTTTTATGATCTTATGAACAAGTTGATCGAGGGAAACATGAAATTTAGCAGGGGAAACATGAACATACACCCCTACACACTCACACTAGTGGAATTCACCACCTACGGATACTCGAACGCATGACTGCGTGTTGAAACTCCTAAGAGTCTACCACTCGAGCAGGGCAAATTGAATTATGAGCGGGGCAAACTAGAAAAACAGTAGAGTAAACTGAAATATGAGAGGGGCAAACTAAAAAAATAGCGGGGCAAACTGAAATACGAGCGGGGCAAACTAAAAAAACAGCGAGGTAAACTGAATTATGAGCAGGGCAAACTGAATTATGAGCGGGGCAAACTAGAAAAACAGCGGGGCAAACTGAAATATGAGCGGGGCAAACTAGAAAAACAGCGGGGCAAACTGAAATATGAGCGGGGCAAACTAGAAAAACAGCGGAGCAAACTAGAAAAATAGCGGGGCAAACTGAAATATGAGCGGGGCAAACTAGAAAAATAGTGGAGCAAACTTAAGTATGAGTCTCAAGAAATTTTCCCTTTTTACAATTCAGGTAACATTGCTACTTCCTTGTTATGGAGTTATCTGATCAATGGTCATTGTGTAGTGATCTAGACCCATTGATCTGATCCAGTCTACCATGGATGCGAATTTTCTTGAAAATCTTCCTGATTGGATGATAACAGTCATCTAAATATCTGTCCCAGTTTTTTAGACACGTAGTGAATTGCTGTATTTTTTTTCTCAGCCATCTATTTGTGGGCCGCGTATTGATGACCTATTGCAATCTGATTGGGGAGGTTTTTGGAAAAATCAGATTGATAATGTAGGCCCCATAGTATCAACGACAAAGATTGGTTGACCATAGGCTCAAATGTATGGACCATGGTACAATGCATGGATGAGATAACTCTTCCCATCCTCTTGATACTAAAAAAAATTAAAAATATATAAAAAATAAAAAATAAGAAGAAGAAAAACACTATGTGATCAGAATCTTGTTGCAATTGCTGATTGATCACATAGTGGTCAATTTCAAGGAAATTCACATCCATGGTAGACTGGATCAGATCAATGGGTCTGGATCACCACACGATGACCATTGATTAGATAACTCCATAACAAAGAAGTAGCAACGTTACCTGAATTGTAAAAAAAGGAAATTCCTTGAGACCATACTTAAGTTTGCCCCATTGTTTTTCTAGTTTGCCCTGCTCATATTTCGATCCTGCATTGTTTTCTAGTTTGTCCGCTCATAATGCAATTTGCCCATTGCTTTTCTAGTTGCCCCATTAATAATTCATTTGCCCTGCTCTTATTTCGATTTGCCTATTGTTTTCTAGTTTGCCCCAGCGTTTTCTAGTTTGCCCAGCTCATAATTGATTGTCCTAGTTTTCTAGTTTGCCTCGCTCATATTTGATTTGCCCATTGTTTTCTAGTTGCCACTGCTCATAATGCGATTTGCCAGCTCATATTTGATTTGTCCCACTATTTTCTAGTTTGTCCGCTCATACTTAAGTTTGCCATTTTTTCTAGTTTGCCCCACTCATACTTAAGTTTGCCCATTTTCTAGTTTGCCCCGCTCATACTTAAGTTTACCCTTGATTTTCTAGTTTGCCCTGCTCATACTTAAGTTTACCTCGATGTTTTTCTAGTTTGCCCACTCATACTTAAGTTTGCCCACTGTTTTTCTTTGCAAACCACCTTATAAACTAATAACTTCTTTTTAGTTTGCCTCATATATGCGTGTATCCCGTTGTTTTTCTAGTTTGCCGCTCATATTTCAGTTTATGTTTTTCTAGTTTGCCCCACAATTCAGACGCTACATATTACAAAGGGCCCTTAATGACACGCGAAGGGCTACCTATATGTGTGAATGGCTACCTACGTGAAGGACTATACAAACACCAACCCGATAAGACTTAGGTTGGGCTTGGGTTGAGGTCTCAGGTTGCCCGACCCAACCCAAACCTGATCAATATATTAGTTACTTATAAATTATAATTGAGTGTGGATTGTTTGTGTAGAAGGTACACTAGTGATATCAGGTCTCATTTGTCTACGTCATTTCTAAGGACTCACGCTAACAAGATATATCGGATTTCTCTCTCCTAAATAGATTGCGTGCTATGCTACATGACTTTTTAAAGGAGTAGTCCTATATTTTAGCATGGTTTTTAAAAGAAAAAAATGAAGTTCTTTATGATGAATAATCACGTATATAATTAATAAAATCATAGATACAAAAAATAAGTCTTATATTGAAATATAATAAGCTAATGTAATAACGAAAATATTAGCACGTATACATCCGACCAACCCAATCAACCCGTCTAGTCCTCTTGGGTTGGGCTTGGGTTGAGAATTCTTAACTCAAGATTGGGTTGGGTTTGGTCAAGGTTTAGGTATAGGAACCTTGGGTTGGGTTAGGGTTGAGCACCAACCCGAACCAACCCACCCGACTTTCAACCCGAACCAACCCGACCGCGAAGTGATTGAAATTGACCACGAACTGAATGAAATAGATTTTCGACCATCGACCCAATGGAATCTTGGAAAATAACTAGGTTGGTTGGCTAAATTAGCTTCTCCTACCCCAAAATCATATGTGGTAAGTTAAGTAAATCATTCTAGTTTAGGAGATATGCTTGTTAAATAAATAGACAAAGAAATAAATTAAAAGATAGAAAAATATTTTTATATACTTATATTTACATATTTACATAATTACATAATTATGTATTATAGAAAAATGTAAGAGGGAAAATGTTCTCCATGTAAAAAATAAAAATAAAAAAGAGAAAAAAGTGCATAGCACTACAGTTATGACTACGGTTATAATCCGTAGCGATAGGCCAAGCTCTGACTCGGTCGACCGGGCCGACCGCAACTCGCTGGCTATGTTTTTTTTTTTTTTTTGTTCTCTAACCCGGTCGACCGGGTCCTAACTCGGTCGACCCCAACTCGCTGGCTTCGTTTTCGTTTTTTTTTTTTTTTTTCCTATTATAATCCCCATCGATTTTTGTGGGTGCCATTATGAGGTATGTGTTATATCCAAACCGTCCATCTATTTGGCGAACTCGTATTAAGGCTTGCGGTGAAAAGTAAGACAAATCTAGCTATCAAGTGGACCACATTGTAAAAGGCAGTGGGGAATTGAACGTCTACCATTGAAACCCTTTTAGGGATTACAGAAGTTTTGGATCATTATGAAATCTGTTTTTCCTCTTCATCCAGGTCTTTGTGACCCTATGAATGAACTTATACGGGGAGGATTTCTCACAAACATGACAGTGGGCCCCAACTTAGATGGGAGAGGATTTCTAATGGTTGACGCTTATTCAACACTCTTTCCTGTAATGTGGCACACTTAAGATTTGGATATACCTCATTTTTTGTCTCATACCATAAAATGATCCGGAAAAATATATGGACAGCATGGATGAAAAGCATACATCATGGTGGGGCCCGCAGACCACCGACGATCCGCCATTGGCGGGTGGCAGGTGGAGTACCCACTCCGTTTATGTGAAAAGGAGGGGTATTTTCATCCTGGAATTTGTTGTCCGTATGAGGAGGTCTAAGTGCGAAGGTTAACTTTTTATTGCTTCAAGAATATCCAGTGGATGAAAGGTAAGGTCCACGGTCGTAAATTTCTCATTTCCAAATCAGCTAAATGCTTGCTTAAAATGACTCGCAATCGCAAATGCTCAGAACCTCTTGCTTTTAAAGCCCATGTTCGAGGGACTGCACTAGGGGTTTGCTAGTTCCACACGCGCGTATGTCCGTACACATTCACACGTGAGTACACGTGCAAATATGAAATACTTATGTAAGATCCGATCTTTCCATAAAGTTGGAAACCATGTTCAGATATTTTCCATAAAAAAATCACACAATTTCATTCCTCAGTGGTCCACAACGATCAAAGTAACCGATGGTTCATTTTTTGTTAGCTATTCAATTCGTTATGGTGGGGGCCACCTGAGGTGTAAAATGACCTGATCTTTGTACGGAAGATCTAAGAAGTATATGGTATCTGATGGGAAGCTCAGATCTCGCAAAAGTGTTCTATTGCAACACATGCGCGTGCACATCGATGCGTGCGGTTCCCCGTGCATGTCCTTAGCCAATGTCTTAATGGAGGTGTCAATGGGCCGGGCTCGGGCCAGCCAAAAGCAATATTTTAAATTGGACCAAACGACGGCCCGGCCCGAAAAGTTCATAATCTGGCGAGACCGAACCCAGGCCCGGCCTGTTGACAACCCTAGTCTGTATACTATCCATTACAATACGTACAAGCGGGGCCAAGTGTCAGCGATCCAAGCTGTCAACATGGAAAGCGACTTAGCTGCGAGCCCGGATCCAGCGATACCGTGGGGCCCACCTCAATGTATAAGTCGAATATCTTTGAGGCTATTCCAAACTCAAGTGGACCACACTACTCGTGAATGACCATTAAAAACTTTTTTTTTTTTTTTTTTTGAGCGACAGACTGGAAAGAAAATAAGCATTTTGGTGGACCCAGGAAATTTTAGTGGACGTTTCATGACCGTTGTTTCATATGGTGTGGTCCACCTAAGATTTAAATTTACATCATTTTTTAGACATGTAATAAAATTATTTGGCTCAATGAATAAACAACATAGACATACAATTCATGCACCAAAGTGGGCCCCACAATTACAGTCCCTCTCATATTGTTGGACTGTAGTTACAGCTACGTTGGGTCTGTTAATATTGAGAGCGATCCCATAAGGCTGACCAAACGCCAAATTTGTTGAGGCTCGGACACGGCGCTGTTTGATTGGCACAATCCTGCATGATGTTACCACTGAGAGCTACTTTTAACAAAAACCTTTATCTCTAACAATGGCACGTGCCTCAATCAAATCATGCCGAGCCTCAACTCGTTACATGTTTCCTGACTCCAGTAAGATGGGTACCGAATCAGATTCATTGACATTCAGTGAGCCCAACTTGATTTGATTAGACCATGCGCTAGTGCTGCTATTTCCTGTACTATGGTTTACGTGAGATTCGAAACTGTCTCATTTTTTTTTTTTTTTTTTCATGTCAAAAAATTTGCTTTAAATATGGATGGATGGTGTGGATGTAGTCACATACATCACACTGGGTAGTAGGTGGGTCCCGTAATTGTGAGGCTTACATTGATGTATGTACCTTAAATCCACATTGTACAACTATTTTGAAAGCTCATTTTAGAGAGTGATACTAATAATGAAGGATGCCGAAATCTTAGGTCGACAACACCACATGAAACCGTTGTTGTTGAATTCTCATCATTAGAATTTGCGGAATCAGATTCCACCCAAATGTTTATTTACCATCCAACCTATTTATAAGGTCACAAACATTTATATCAAGAGACCACACAAATAATATCTTAATCTAAAGCTTTCATGGTCTGCAAGAAACCACCACTTCTACAATATGGCTTATTCGGAACATCGAACTTCTTTCTTATTGGATCATGTCCTAAAATGAGCTTTCAATACAAATAGATGGGTGCATGTAGTCACATAGATAACAGTAGGCCCACAGTCGAGGTCGGCCCACATCGGTGGATCTTGGGTGAGACCCCCATCCATCCACCGGGGTGGGTGAGACCCCTGGCTGTGGGGATTACAGTGATGTGCGTGCCTTGAATTCACACCATCCAACTATTTTGAAAGCTCATTTTAGGGCACGATCCCAAAAATGAAGTATGCCCAAATCTTAGGTGGACCACACCATAAAAACAGTGCTGGTCAAACCTCTACCATTAAAAAGTTTATGAATTCTACCGGAATATTTATTTTTGACATCCAACTTGTTGATATGGTCGAACCCCTACCATTAAAAAGTTCATAAAATCAGAATTTGAAATGAGTATGGCTGGCGAATTAAACTTCTTTTTAGGATTACAAGTCAAGCAGCTAAATGATGGAATCTTCATTTGTCAAACCAAGTATGCAAACGAGTTGGTGAAAAGATTTGGGCTCGATTCTGGTCGTACTTATCATACTCCTATGAGCACCACACTCAAACTCTCCAAAGATGTTAATGGCAAAAGTGTGGATAAACATCTCTATCGGAGTATGATAGGAAGCCTACTATATCTCACAATCAGTCGTCCAAATATATCTTTTAGTGTGGGAGTGTGTGCTAGGTATTAAGCAGATCCTAAGGAATCCCATCTAACGGCGGTTAAGAGAATCATCAAATACATAGCAGGAACTACCTCCTTCGGGCTATGATATCCATTTTACACATCCACCATCATTGCTGGATACTCTGACACTGATTGGGCAGGAAATTTGGATGATCGGAAATCGACTAGTGAATGATGTTTTTATATTGAAAATTGTCTAGTCTCCTGGCAAAGCAAGAAGCAAAATTCAATATCATTTTCCACTGTTGAGGCTGAATATATTGTTGCAGGAAGTTGCTGTGCACAGCTCCTTTGGATGAAACAAATGTTGTTGGATTATGAGATTGAGCAACCTACAATGAGTCTTTTCTGTGATAATACAAGTGCTATCAACATCTCAAAAAATCCTGTTCAACATTCTCGGACTAAGCATATTGACATTCGTCATCATTTTATTCGGGAACTTGTTAAAGATAAGATTATCATGTTGGATTATGTGACTACTGAAAAGCAACTTGCCGATATCTTAACAAAACCTCTTGACACAAACAGGTTTAGTGATCTTCAAAAATCAATTGGAGTATGTACTCATTGATGATATCTCAGTAAAAATATTTCACATAGGTAAATCTTCAAACTGAGATATCCATGGTTAATTATCTGCAAAAAATTTAAACCTCATGAATTAAACATGTTGGCTTTGGAAACAAAAATGTCAAATCTTCACATTATCGATGATATCTAGATGGTTTCGATATCATCGAGATTTAAATATCGATGATATCGAAATATACTATTAATGCAATCGAAGGGTCTCGGGAATGCAGTGTTATAACTACCGGTCCTTCCGAACGGTTGGACTGCCTCAGTTTCCATTGGATATTTGCATCTTCCCAACGGTCATCGGCACAGTCTTTGATGTCATTACGAGTCTGATTTCGATGCCATCGATGAGGGATTGATATCATCGACGACTCTGCTATAATAGACAAGCGTACATTCGATTTCAATCAACACATTCATTCTCTTCTCTGGGTGTTTCTTCTTACCTTTACCTATCTGTTTGGACTCTTCTCACCGACAAACCATGGTCAAAGGCAAAGGTAAGTCTCTTCCTCAATCTTTAAAATAAAAAAAACAAGCAACCGGAATCTAGTCAGTATCATCTTACTTCGGTGGAAGGAAGTCCAGCCACTGTAGTTGAACGCCTTGTCCTTAGCAGTGCCATTGAGCCATTTGGCGTGGATCTTCTCTTAGAGGTGATAGGATGGCAAAATATCCTAAATCTTGGTGGATCTTATCAACTAGGTTTGATTCATGACTTCTTCAATAGCTGTCATATCATTCGTGATGATCCTCCTTGTATTCGAATCGAACTTGTGCTTCACTCTAAACTCATCACTCCCATCACTCTTGCATTTCTTCTAAATCTCAGAGTCACTCAAATCCCAGTGACAAATCGGAATCTAAATGGTCTGGGTGTTTGGGGGGAGATAACTCGCGCATTATGTCATGGCACCACTGTCCCCCGCAATGATGAAAATTCTCTTCACATCAATCATCTTAGACCCTCTTTTAAAATTCTCCATAGCATTCTAGTGTCTAATGTATATCCATGTGATGTAAAGGGTAATCACCTTCCTCCCTTTGTGCTAAATGTTCTTTATGATGTGTATCAAGAAATCCAAGTGTGCCTTCCGACTCTTCTTCTCAGGCAGCTCATTCGTATAATTGATGTGATCATCGGGATACACTATCCTTTCCTGCACTCATATGTGGGCCTCCCTGCCACATCCGACACCGTTCATCCAGAAGCATGGTTTGATAGTGACGCAGTCCAGGAGGCACAATAGATGTGTCTTGCTTCTTCTCTCTAAGAAAATAGTCCTCCCATGCAGCCGGCTGCCCACAATGATCAACCCTCATATCCTCCTACACCTTGGGGATCCAATCGGACGCTGCTACTTAGTCCGGGGTCTATCACTAATCGCCAGGCTCATCACCTAGAACGTCACCTTCTTAACGGGATGGCTGGTATGGAAGAACGTTTATATAACTGTGAAAGGCGACTCACCGCGATTGAAGACAAAGTTGACGCCCTTCAGCATACCAGCCAGTAAGTAGTGGACTTGCTCACTCATGGACGTTAGGTGCCAACTGAGAAGTGAACTGTTGCTGCGTGTCTACAAAAAGTTTTTTTTTTGGGCCCGATTGAATGGTTTTGCTACTTTTAAACTAACCATTGTTCACCTGCCAACCTTGGGCAGCACTCATTTTGGATAATTGTTTGGTTATGGCTATTTATATCTCATCTATGTCTATTGCCATATTTATTTGGTCTGCTTATTGATCTGCTTCGAATGATGATATCCTCTATGAATCCTTTCTCCTGCTTTGCATGTTTTTATTTCCTCGTAGCTTGTGTTTGAACTTATGCTTCCCAAGGATGGTTATCTGCTTCTATTCCTTATGATTATGCTGTCTGAATTATGGTTCTCCCATATGCTTCAACTTCAGTCAATATCAATTGCTATGATATCCTTTGCCAATGACTGACAAAAATGGGGAGAACAAATCCAATCCACCCTAAAGGCAAATTGTGTGTATCTGTTTGAGAATGGTGGTGCAGGTGTTAGGGGGAGCAGCTGCAAGGAAACAGGGGGAGATTGTTGTTAGGGGGGGCAGCTACTGAATGCCATAGTCATTGGTGTGTATGAACTAGATAGCATTGTAAAATTGTGTAAAGTTCATGTACACACAATTTAGGGTGTTAGTCTAGACGTTGTTCTAGGGTGTTTTGGTGTTTTGTCACGTAATTGACAAAGGGAGAGATTAAAAGTGCCCTGGTTTGTCAATTAGCGTGACTGTTGAGTCAACAAGACAAAGGAACTCCATAGGAAGATTGATCAGGTGTCTACCTTAACAGGATGTGTGCCCGAACTCATCACAGGTAAATCTTAGCCTCACATCCCATGTCCCAAAACATCAAGTAATTAAAACCCTTAAAATTGGATAGAACACCTTTGGGTTTTTGGTTAGAAAACTTTTTCGAACTTTAGGAAAATTTTTTAAGTTTTTTACTTTTGTCGATTTATCGATACATGGATCGATGTAATCAAACCTTGTTGTTGATGTCCTCAAAGCTCACTCGATCTTATTGAAGTGAGGACCTTAGATATCCAGCAACCACAAAGATCTCTGGACGGAATTATCGATGTATCGATAGGGGGTTCGATATCATTGAAATTTGAATATAGAGTCCATCGAATCGACTCGATAAAATCGACATCAGGTCTGTTGTGTCTAAAGTATTTCTAAGGTAAATCATGCAATCCTCGATATATCGACGAGCTCCTCGATATCCTCAAAATTCAAATATCAATGATATCGGAAGCCCTTCAATGATATCGGATTGGGACACGTTTATCCAGCAAGTTTTTCAGGTTGTCTTTTTCTCGAATTGAGGGTCGCTCGATAAAATCGATATTCAAATGTTGATTGAGGCATGGTCGATGTCATCGAAAGTGGACAAAAACTGTCCAGCAAGCTTATAGGAAATTCCTTGGAATTATTGATGAATCGACACTACCCTCATTATCATCGATATTCAAATTCCGATGATATCGATTGATACTCGATCATATCATATACTTAAAATATTTCAAAGGCAAGTACTCACACATTTTCAAATGTAAGACCCGCATCCTAGCCCGTACCGTTCCATAGGCCTCCGCGATCCTCCCGGTCGAATTCCGGCGACCTGCGATCTGTTATCAATGTTAGCGCGCGATCCTGAGTCGTGTCTCGTATTTCAGAGTTGGCTCAACCCGAGACTTGTATATATGCGACTGCGCCATCGCCACGTCTCGCGCGTCGAGGCGAAACTCGGGCCAGGAGTTGTGGGCCTGCGTTCAGTTTAAGGAAAACACCGCGTATTGTAAATTCCAAGAGAATCCATCACATCAAATGTCAAGTACACTCTCATCACTCACCATCACTCACATCCATCCCCAAAGTACAAGACCCATTCTTAAAGTCAACTCTCTCTTACACAAGTACATATCACACCCATCACACCCATCTCTCTCTCTCTCTCTTACACCTCTCTCTCTCATCTCCCTCATTCTTAAAAAAAAAACTAGCAACCCACGTCTCACCCCCCATGAGAGCTTGATGTGGCCCACCTTCCTATCACCCAAATCCAACCCTTGGATCATCATCTCAACCGTCGAAATTGCCCCCTTGGAGCTCTAGATTGCATAGGCGGAAGAAGGAATAAAAGATCAAAGGTGGGTGCTCTTGTAAGGTTTGTTTTATGTGATTTTGATGATTTGAGGGCCCCACTTAGGGTGAGACCCATCTTAATGTATACATTATTTGGGGAGGGCCCATAGTGGCGGGTCCCTCCCCTTCACACGTTCTTCCTCTCTCTTGCATTTTCACGTTGATGATGAGGTTTATGGCCCACCTGGTGTGTGTGTATGTGTGGCCCACCAACATTTGTTACATCCATGCCCTTTAACCACGAGACCCACCTTAATGAAATATGTTCAGCCGTCCGTCGGTGTCTAGTGAAGTGTGAATAGCCGTGGGAGGTCCAATACATAGTGTGTCATGCCCCGAACTCGGAAACCGGGCTCACAAAATTCCCGATCGCCGAATCCGGCACCCATTCACCAGGTTCCGATCCTGGAATACTACAAGGAGGATTTCAAGTCATCAGTCTGATTCATAATGAGCATAATAAAAGTATAACCCACAAACAATAACCACAAGAACACCACCACAAAATCCACTATGATCAAAAACTTTTAAGTACAATGAGGCAGAAAGGGGAAATACAATGCAACAAAGAAACAAAACTCACAGTGAAGCCGGAGTGCATCGGCGAGACTATGGCTGCGACTGCGTCCTGGCGTCACCTGCACGCATCAATCGTGCATAAGCTTATAGAAAGCTTAGAGGGTGGTGTAAGTGTGTGCGCAATATAAACGTGCTCAAAATGCAAGGTCAGAGTGATGCGAAATCATGGTGATGAGCACATGAATGCAATTAGCCGTACCAAGGCTATGCGGTGCAAGATATGAATGCTATCGACCATACACGGCCATGCGATGCAAGATGCAACTCAAGCATACCAAACCTCAACATGTATCAGTATAGTTCTCATTCTGGATAATCACCGGGGTTCAATACACTCCAAATGGCACTGTCGCTCTCCTAGCCGCACAGTCCAAGTGAGCGTAAGAAACCTCACTATCCGCCTGACCAATAGTTTGCCAATACCTATCCGGCACGTCGATAGCGGACCCATTCGCGAGCTGGTCAAACTCAGCCTAGTATTGCCCCCTACCCTCGGGCGAGTAAGGCCACACTCCTTTCCAACCGACCACGACACAGTGGGAGACGCGGCCTCCTGGTATTCGGCCCTCGTGCGCTCATATATCCACTCGGTCTCGACATTGGAGTCATCCTCTGGTACCATCGGGTTTAGGGATTTTCACCCAGGGACATCTATGGCGTCGCGATACTAGAAACAGTATTTTCGGTCTCCAATCCTGCCATCCACGATGTATCTGTGGAGGCTATGGCCCTGATGTCGCTAGGGCATATAGTAACTATAATCACACAAATGCAAGTGCATGAGTCACATTATCAGTCATGCAACAGTCTGTATGTACCATGCACTTATATGGGGCAACTCCGCCTATCAGGGAGCCCATAAACAGTCTGCCCAAAGGCATATACTATGATCGGTCACTCCTCACGTCAGGCATACATATGATGCGAATGATCATGAACCATGGATCTATACTAAACATGCATATAGGGATGGGCTCTGCGTATCACAGAAATGGGCCTAGACGGCCTGCAGAGTATAAGTATGAACCTATCAGTGGCCTTAAGGAGTGTGACAATGCGGACATTTAACCAACATTGTCCTTACAATGTGGACGTCAAACCAACATTGTTCCCAAGGCTTAGCCCGCCATAAAGCACCATTACACAAACCATAGGAAATCACACATTGCAATGGACTAATATACATCTCATTGGGCCTCGACCCATAGTGCTCAGATACATCAAATGGGCCATCTTATATGGGCCTTATATAAGTCAAGTGGGCCGCATTAGTGGGCCTTATGTACATTGCAATGGGCCATAACCCATGCGCCTTTGAAAACATCACAATGGGTCTTGTAACATGGCCCTTATATATATCAGAGTGGGCCTCGACATCGGGCCACCAATACGTCGAATGGGCCTAACCTCATGGGCCTTATATATGTATTAAGGTGGGCCTCCCCAACGGCCAGAAATACATCAATATGGCTCCACCACATGGGCCTAGGGCCCACCATAATATTTATTTGAAATCCAACCTATTCATAAGGTCACACGGGCAAGGGAGGAGGGGAACAACAATTTTCAGCTTGATCTGAAACTTCTGTGGACCCAGAAAGGGTTTCAATGGTAGAGTTCAATTCACACTGTTTCTTGTGATGTGGGCCGCCCGAGCGCTGGATTGGCCTGATTTTTGAGGGGGGTCCATGTCATATAGTGGCCCACCAAATGGACGGTGTGGATACAAAATATACATCATGGTGGGGCCCACGGATGGAGCCGTGGGTCCCTGCCTCTTGGCCGCCCGTCACTGCAGCAGCAGCAGCGCTGCTGCTGCTGTTTTAAATTTTTTTTTAAAATTTTTTTTTTTTTTTGTTTTTGTTTCGGGGCCCACCGAGATGTGATTCACAATCCAGCCCATCCAATATGTGAGTCCCACCTAACTGACCGTTCAGACCAAGTTTCAGATTCATCCAAATTTCAGGTAGGCCCCACCAAGTGTTTTTATATGTTTAGGAATGTCTTCACATGATTTTTGATGGTATGGCCCGCCTGAGCTTTGTTTATGGCTGATTTTTGGGGTGGACGGCTAGTCCATGGGGAACCATCAAATGCACGGTGTCGATCAACGAAATGCATCAAGGTGGGGCCCGCAGTTGGGCCGTGAGACGCCGTACGGCATGGCAGCAGCAGCGTCAGCGCTGCTGCCTCCCTTCTATTCTTTTTTTTTTTTTTGAAAATTCAGTTTTTTTACAGATTTTCTATGGTAGGGTCCACTTCAGTCCGATCCGTCCCAGCCACCGGATTCTACGACTCAAGATCGACGAAACGAGACCAATATGAAATGTGTTGTTGGCGGATGGAAGGGTCAAAGTGGATTTCAATGGTGATACGTCTGTTTCTTACGGCATGGCCCGCTTGAGAACCGGATTGATTCAAAAATTTAGCTCAACGTCTAAATTAATCCAAGGAAGAAGATAGACGGATTTGATTAAATACTTGAATCAAGGTGGGGCCTATGTGAATGGTCCACCCCAAAGGTTACCTTTTTCCCCCCTTTTTTTATTTTATTTTATTTTATTTGCACACACCCATGCCACTTGCCAACGTCCAGCGTCCAGGGACGCTGGACGGCATAAACAAATGTATCATTGGGGTGGGTCCCACGTAGATGTGGCCCACCAACATATATGCATATATAAATAATATATATACATTATATTATATATATAATACATATTATATATTATATAAAATATAACATATATACATATATTTATATATATATAAATACATTGGGTCCATCCAAACAATGGATGGTGTGGATCATTACCTGCAATAGAGTGGGCCACACCGTCTAGTGTAGATGGACGAGGTAGATGTAGCACATATTGGTGGGATCCACACCATTACAAGGAGAGAGAAAGAGAGAGGTAAAGGGAGATATACGGTGAGATAGAGGAACCCCGCCACTATGGGCCCTCTTGATTAGATCACATACATCCAAATGGGTCCCACCAACAAGTGGGCCCTAAAATTTAAAATAATGGAAGATCACCCACCTCATCTTCCTTCTCCTAGCTCCCTTGGACTCCTTAGCTCCTTACCTTCACTTTTAATGGAGATTGATGAAGGATGAATGGTTGAGATTGGAGATGAGAGGGTGGGCCACACTTGAAGTTGAGAGAGGAGTGTTGGATGAGTGAAATTTCTCATGGGATTTGGAAAATTTGCTAGAGAATGAGAGGGAGAGATAGAAATAATGGGTGGAGGGATGGGTGGAGTGATGGTTGTAAGAAAGAAGTGATGAGGGGTATGGTTTAGTTTGAAATTGGTGGAGAAGAGGGATGGTTGAGGTTGAAAATGAGAAAAAGAGGAATGGTGAGGTGGAAAGATGGTGGACTTTTGGAAAAAGAGGGAATGGGTGAAGTACTTTGAGGTATGGTTGCATTTATGGTTAATTAGTGGGACTAATTGTGTAGAGATTCCCTCGAAATCCGCAACGCGCGGTGTTTCTTCGGAATAAACGCTGATCGGCATCTTCTTCCCTGGGTATCGGTTCGGTGCGCAAGTCATGGCGTTGGAACCGCGGCGACGACGCGATCGCCAAGACATAAGTTTCGGATCGAGCCGACGTCGGTGTGCGGGACCTGGCTTAGGATCGTGCGCAAATACCGAATTCGGTGCGAAGGTTGCCAAAATTTGACCGGAAGGACCGCGGAAGCTAACAGAATGGTACGGATTAGGACACGGGTCTTACATAGTGCTCTTTGAAAAATAAGAATATCACATTGTTTCTAAACTTTTTAGTGGGCCACCCATACAAGCCCCACTCGATGCATTGATCTAATCGAAGCCGTCCATCCTTTTCCTTAGATTATTTTAGGCATTGATCTAAAATTTGAGACCAATCCAATTCTCAGGTGGGCCGTACCATATGAAACAGTAGTGTTTACCATTAAAACCCACCTTGATGTTTTTATTTGCCAAAATATGCTGCATATTGAGCTTGTTTGGCTTGTCTTGAGCCATAGGAGCCATTGGCGGGGTCTGATCCACCTGATGTGGGCCCCACCTGTGAAAAACCTCAGGAAAACTAATTTTTTTCAAAATTTTTTTTAAAAAAATATAGGTAGCAGCACTGCTGTCGCTGACAGAGCAGCAGGCGCTGCTGCGATATGGACGGACGGGCCAGGGACCACGGTCCCAGCCGTGGGCCCCATCGTGATGATTGGTAACATCAACACCATGCATTTGCTGGTCCCTTAGGGTAGTGGGCCCCACACCAAAAATCAGCTTCATCTGCATCTCAGGTGGCCCACATCACAGGGAATAGTGTGGATGAACGTCTGCCATTGAAACCCTTTTGGGTAGTAACAGAAGCTTTGGATTGATATGAAATTTGTTTTTCCTCTGCATCTGGGTCCGTGTGGCCCTACCAACCGATTGGACAGTAAATAAACATTATGGTGGGCCCCATGTGGGACCGCACCTTGATGTTTATGGCTGGCCCTCAGCGTCCAGATAGCTGGACGGTGGGCTTAACTATGAAGTATGTGTTTCATCTGCACTGCCCCCTGTACGTGAGCTGCGTCTGTGCAGCGTGGGACCCACTTGATATATTTGTTTTATCTACATCGTCCACACTACTGGACGGTGGGACCCACCATGATGCATGTGTTGCATCCAAACCATCCAACCATTTTGAAAGCTTATTTTAGGCTTGAGACTAAAAATGAGACAGATCTAGATCTAGGATTAGGTGGACCACACTGTAGAAATCAGTAGGTTTGACCGTCCACCATTAAAATCCCTTGCAGGTCATTGTGACCTTATGATCAGATTGGATGGGAAATAAATGTTATCGTGGGCCTTGGGAATTTTAATGGTAGAAATCATTATCACCACTTATAATTTGGGTGTGGCCCATTTGTTATACCTGGGGCCCATTTGTGTGGTCGTTTGTTGAGGCCCATCTTGGTATTTATAGGGCCCATTTGAGGAGGCCCACCTTGATATTTATAGGGGCTCATTTGATGAGGTCGATTTGATATATTTGGGGCCCAGTTGATAAGACCCGATATGATGTATTTTGAGCCCACGTGATGTATATATTTTGTATCCAGGCCGCCCGTCCAGGGCTAGGAGCTAGTCAGATATAATGATAGTATATTATTATTATTATTATTATTATTATTATTATTATTATATATGTATTATAATACATATATACATGTATATGTTGTGGGACCCACGTGGGGACCACAGTGATGTATTTGTTTCGGTGCTGGACATGCTTGGACGATGCCGAATAGTGTTTGGGCGGTGCTGCGGACCCCACCTCGATGTATGTTTCGTATCCACACCGTCCAGAGTGTTTAGATGGTGCTGGGCAATGTTTATAAAGTGTTGATTCACATGGGCAAAATTTGGACAATGCTGATTACCATTAGTGAGCCATGTACCCCCATAGAGTGATTGTGTACAGTGATACACATGTTGCACCTGCAACTGTTGAAATTATTTTAGATGTAATCCTAGCTCTCATCGTGATCTACAAACCCTCCACCTTCCTGGGAGACCCATATCATAGTGGGACACACTATTATATATATGTTGTATATTCACACCATCCATTCATGTGGCCCCCACGTGATGTACGTATTTAAGGCCCAGATGACGAGGTCCAATACGATGTATATATGGCCCATGTTCGAGGCCCGATATGATGTATACCCGGTCTAGGTGTTGGGGCCCATTGGGATGTATCTGAGGCCCGTGTATTGTAGCTCACATGATGTATGTGAGGCCCATGGGCTACGGGCCATTGCGATGTATATTGAGGCCCATGGTTATGGCCGTTATGATATGTTTGAGGCCCATTAGGATGTGTTTATGGCCCGTTTGGTAAGGCCCACAGAGATGTATTTTCGGCCCATGGGTCGAGGCCCATTGCGACGTATTTTTAGCCCGTATGTCGTGTCCCATTGTGACATAAAGTGTGTCGTGTAGACACATTAGAGTCAACCTAGTGTAGGTTGTACTGGTTTGAGGTGAACCTAATTTGAAACTTCCGGTTTAAGGTGAACCTGCTGTAAAACCTTTGTTAGTAAGATCTGGTACACTCAAGGGTTAAGTGCGTCCGCCGGAAGTGGAGTAGACAAGTAGTTGAACCACTATAAAAATGATTGTGTTTGAGATTGCTATTGTCTTTCATTACTTATGTGATTTTCTTAAATGCCTTCATATTTGATTATCTGAGATCACATCTCACACATAGTCACATCCTTATTTTGACAGCACTCAAACTATGAACTACCTGTTTTCTAACTAATGAATATTCCCATTCATGATAGCATTGCAAATTTTATAAGATGTTAGTAATCTGTGATTTATGAAATTGTGATTATTAAACGTGAGTAGGCTTTAAATTTGTTTAATTTCCCTGCTTTTCCTTTCATTCTTATGCTCATTTAATGCTATTTGGCTGCTACCACAACTCACCCTGCTTAAATTCATTATTGCACATGGTATAGGTTTTTCTAACGTAGATAGTATCTCAACTATTTCTATGAGTCTTTTATTCTTGATGTGGAGATTGGAAGTTAGAATTATAGTCACTTTATTATAGCCACCTGACACTAGACTCACTGTTAGTTATTGCATGCTCTCCACTCTGTATACGGTCATTATCTGAATGTAGAAACAAAACTTAGGCCCTTATTTTAACTATCGTGAACCTAGATTCAGGAATTAGAAATGTAGTTCCCTCTAGAAAATTCACTTAGTTGAGAAGAAACTGTTAACTTAGAAGCATAAAGGACGTAGGATCCTTTGGATGAAAATAATAATAATAATAATTTAAAAAAATAAAAAAATAAAAAAATTCTTATAACAAAACTATCTTATAGTGCACCTAATATCGTGTTTCTAAACTACAGGATACGATGCCTCCAAAAATGCGATCCCAACAAGTGCAAGTGTCTCTAATTATGCCGCAGGATCTAGAAGGAACAGGTAGGGAAGTGAGTCCTATATACACCCCGACACTCCCGATGTAATCTGAAGAACCTGACTCGGAGTCCAGGGCAAGGGCCGTTCCGACGCCTCACCCAACTCATGCAGAGAGGACTTCGTTATTTGAGGCACAGTCAGGGATCCCGACACCAGACGCTTGGGAACAAATGGTTGCCTTGCTGAGCCAGCAGCAGGCCTTCATGAGGGAATAGCAGGCCACCATGGCAGCCGCGGTGGAAGCATTATATTGGAGGCCACACGTATCAGCATCGCGACCAGTTGTAGGGAATGATGCCGATGTGTTTGAAAGATTCCAGAAGCTGCGACCTCCAACTTTTTCTAGGACGACCGATCCCATAGTAGCCAAGCATTGGCTGAAACGCATGCTGAAACTTATGGAGCCATTGGGGTGTTCAGATACGCAGAAGGTAACCCTCACCACTTTCGCACTATAAGGGGAAGCCAATGAAGGGTGGGATTCCATGCGTAGACTCGCTGCAACAGGTTATCTGTGGACTTGGGAGAGGTTCTAGACCAAGTTCAATGAGAAATATTTCCCAAAGTCATTTCGTGATGAGAAGTGTCCCAGTTTTCCAAACTCGAGCAGGGGAATATGACGGTTACACAATATGAGGCCCGCTTTGCTGAACTCTCAGGTACGTGCTGACTATCGTTAGTGAAGAGAGGGTCAGACTGAGGAAATTCAGAGATGGATTACGGCCAGGAATCAGGTCGAAATTGTACTGCTTTGACTTTTCCCGATATGCGCAAGTGGTGGACAAGGCCACTAGGGTGGAGAAGGATGTAGACCAGATGTTGAAAGCTCGAACTCCATTCAGAGATTCGAGTAGCCGAGTCAGACCCGCTTCTCCACCCCCTAGCCTCACTGTGGTCGATAAGCAAGCTAGGACTTCTTCGTATCCAGGTATGCCGTGCAATTATTGTGGGAAGCCGGGGCATACCGCAAAGTTTTACTTCAGGAGGGCACGTGATGAGGGTGACAAGCCCAAGCCACTGGCGATCAGCCCCATCCACCGCAGTCTGTGGCTAGGCCACCTATCAGTAGCTGACCTCCGTTTTCGAGACTAGCAGCTCCACTACAAAACAGAGCCCCCACGGCTCAGGTATTCGCTATGTCCGTAGAAGAACGGGATGGGGACACTCCATGAGTTGTCTAAGGTACGGCTTACCTTCAGAATATTCCAGTATTTGTTTTGTTTGATTCAGGTTCTACCATATCTCTTGTTAGTTCATCTGTAGCTAAAGAACTGAATTTAGAATTGAACTGCCTTGAACGACCCTTGATCATAGCATGTCCAATGGGAGGATTTGTAGAAACTGCGAGATTTTGTCCCACATGCTTGGTTGTATTGGAAGGTCATGAGACTTGTATGAACCTAGTTGTGATGAAAATGAAACAGTTCGATATCATTATTAGTATGGACTGGCTTACCTAGGCTCACGCGATATTGGATTGTCATGCCCGGACGGTTACAATAACATTACCTGGTCAGTCACCCTTCACTATACAAGGAAGGCGTCAATATGAGACCTATGAAGGTCTATGGGCTCTGGAAAAGACAGAATCGGCAGAGATCACAATCGATCAGATACTGGTGGTTAGTGAATTGCCAGAAGTATTTGAAGACATATCGGGGTTATCACCAAGGAGGGAGGTAGATTTCACAATTGACCTCCTACCCAGTACCACCCCGATATCCATGGCTCAATATAGAATGCCACCATGTGAGATGGAAGAATTGCGGGTGTAGATCGATGAATTATTGGGGCAGGGATTCACCCGCCCTAGTGTATCTCCATGGGGCGCACCAGTGTTATTTGTGAAAAAGAAAGATGGATCGCAGCGCCTTTGTATCGACTACAAGAGATTGAATCAGGCTACAGTGAAGAACAAGTATCCTCTACCATGTATCAATGACTTATTCGATTAGCTCAGGGGTGCCTAATATTTCTCGAAGATCAATCTCAGGTCGGGGTATCATCAGTTGAGGGTCAGAGAAGAAGACATTCCCAAGACAGCGTTCCGACCAGATATGGGCACTATGAATTCTTAGTGATGCCGTTCGGACTCATTAACACACCTGCAGTATTCATGGACTTGATGAATTAGGTCTTTATGCCATACCTCGACCGACTTGTCATAGTCTTCATCGACGACAACCTGATTTATTCTAAGAGTCGTGAAGAGCATGGGGAGCAATTAAGAATTGTTTTGAAGACCCTCCAAGAAAGGCAGCTGTATGCAAAATTATCAAAATGTGACTTTTGGAGGGAAGAAGTAAAATTTATGGGTCACGTCATGAAGAAGGAAGGTATCTCGGTTGATCTAACCAAGGTCGAGGCTGTAGTGAAGTGGGAACGACCTGATATGGCCACAGAAGTCAGGAGCTTTTTAGGGATGACTGGATATTATCGGCGATTCATAAAGGAATTTTCTCGTATCGCTCTACCCCTAACTCAGTTGACTAAGAAGAATGTGAAATTCAGTTGAAACGCTGAAGCAGAGATGTCTTTTTAGGAACTTAAGAAAAGACTCACCACTGCCCTCGTACTCACACTTCCAGAGAAAGGGGCCAAGTACGTAGCCTATAGTGATGCATCACAGATGGGGCTAGGATGCGTACTCATGCAAAACGAGAAGGTGATTGCTTATGCTTCTAGGCAGCTGAAGAAACACGAAGAAAATTATCCTACCCATGATCTGAAACTCGCCGCAGTGGTCTTCGCCCTGAAGATTTGGAGGCAGTACTTATATGGGGAGGAGTTCGAATTATTCTGCGATCACAAGAGTTTGAAGTATATCTTCACTCAGAAAGATTTGAACATGCGACAACGTTGATGGATGGAAATGTTGAAAGGCTTCAAATTCGAAGTATCCTATCATCCTGGCAAGGCAAACATTGTAGCTGATGCCTTGAGTCGAAAGAGGAATCACGAAGTTATGGCAGGCCTCATGTTAAGAGAAGGAGAGATGATAGATTTCATCCAGGACTATGATGCGCAGTTTTCTTTCAAAGGACCGAGTATCCTAGTAGCTTCACTGGTTATAGAACCAGCTTTGATCCGCCGCATCATTGAATCTCAAGACTAGGACAAAACACTACAGAAGTTGAGACTGAGGTGCAAAAATGAAGGTATGTTGGACTGGTATGTCAGTTCAGACGACGACCTAATATATCGAGGTCGTATCTGTGTATCGACAGTGGTGGAATTAAAACAGGCAATACTGATCGAAGCGCACAATTCCCGTCTGACTGTTCATCCTGGGAGTACAAAAATGTATCGGGACATTAGGCGTCAATACTGGTGGGAAAATATGAAGCGGGATATTGCAGAATATGTTTTAAAATATCTCACCTGCCAGCAAGTGAAGGCAGAACACCATAAGCCACTAGGTCTTTTGCAACCATTGCCCCTCATCGAATGGAAGTGGGACTGTATCAGCATGGACTTCATCTCGGGACTTTCAAAGACACATGGGAACCATGACTCCATTTGGGTAATAGTTGATAGACTTACCAAGTTAGCTCGGTTCCTCTCTATACGTGTAAATAATTCAGTTGACGACTTAGCTAAGTTGTATATTTGAGAGATTGTTCGTGCATACAGTATTCCGAGGGAAATCGTGTCAGATCGTGACACTAGGTTCACTTTCACTTTCTGGAAAAGGTTATAAGAAGAGTTGGGTACAAAGTTAAAATTTAGCACAACATTTCACCCCCAGACAGACGGGCAGACCGAAAGGGTGAACCAAGTGTTATAAGACATGTTGAGAGCTTGCGTGTTGGACTTCAAGGGTAGTTGGGATGAACATATCCATCTCGCAGAATTCACTTATAACAATAGCTTTCAAACCAGCATTGGTATGGCATTGTTCGAAGCTCTATACGGACGACCTTGTCGAGCACCACATTACTGGGCGGAAGTCAGTGAGATGAGCTTATTGGGACCAGAGATAGTCCAAGAAACTATAGAGAAGATTGACCTAATTCGAAAGTGCCTGCGCTCGACTCAAAGCAGGCAGAAGAGTTATGCAGACAATCGTAGGTGAGATCTGGAATTTACAGTCGATGATCACGTATTCTTGAAGATCTCTCCTATAAGGGGCATCATGCGATTCGGGAAGAAAGGAAAGCTCTCTCTCCCCAATTTATTAGACCTTTTGGAGGTCATGGATAGGGTTGGAGCATTGCTTATCGTCTGGCTCTACCACCAAAGTTTGTCAATATTCATAATGTTTTCCACATATCTATGTTGAAGAAATATGAACTGGACGCATCTCATATCATCAACTGGGAAGAGATAGAGTTGAACGATGATGCCAGCTACATGGAGGCTCCTGTTCGCATTCAAGATCACAAAGAGCAAATCCTGCACACCAAGAACATTTCATTAGTGAAGGTCCTTTGGTCACGTCGCGGGGTAGAGGAGGCAACGTGGGAGCGCCAAGCTGACATAGAAGAAAAGTATCCACACCTTTTCGACAACCCCACTCAGGTACAATTTTGAGGACGATTTTTTTTAGGGGGAAAGATTGTAACAACTCACACCTTAACCCAAGTACTTAAATATAAATTTAAAATAACAAAGCTCCCCATGCATCGTTACAATTAAGATCAGCCACCTAATGTCGCAAAACTAACAGCCAAAATTTATTTAAACAACTCTCTAAGTAGAACGAATGGTTCAGATTAATCACAGGTAATCAAAACCCACAATAAACCATCACTTACCTTTGAACGACAGGGAAACCGTCATTGGCACCTACCAACCCTTAAGCCGTAGATACTAGGAGAACCACCAAGACCTATGATCGGCATGGATCGAGTTGGATCAGATCGTGGACCACACATCTGTTCTAAACGTGTACACAAATAGCATTCGCACGCCATGCACGAGATCGAGTCATTGGATCAAAGAAGCTTTGACCCAATGAATTCCGCAATTTGGGGTAGGAAACTTAAAAATTTCCTCCCGCCTAGCGTCATTTCAACAGGGCCGACCATTCGACGGTGTGAACGAATAATTCCTGAATACAATAGCCAAATCCACACCGTCCATCTGATTTATTGGGTCCCACTGACCACGTCCATGATGATATCACCCATTGAAAACCACCCGTGTTGCCTCTGTCAGCAATCCAGCAAGAAACACATGAGCAAGACGCTGACAAGAGAAGAATAGCCATGCACGCCATCCCTCTGGCAGATCTGACCATTGGAAGTTGTCGGATGGAGGCCACGTACGCATGGGAAATCCCAGTCACCCCTACCATTTCCAAAATTAACCACCTACTCCCCGGAAAGTGGAAGGAATATTTTCACTTATAGCAACGACTCATCTCGTCCAACCATGGGCTTCTGGAAGCTTCTCTCGAATGAATCCTGAGCGTTGAAGCTAGGGCATTGCGAAAATCTCGTAGCAGAACCGAGATTTTGGCGAGATGCTGCATCGGTGAGTCACCACCTCTCCTGGATTATTGTAGTAACCAACGGCCCATTCTCACCTTTGGGTCGGCCATACATGCTTCCTGGGCAACATCCAGACCGTTTGGACGCATCTGATCGACAGATCGATCGGCTGTTACAAAACTATCATGATCGTCGGGTCACCTTCCCCGATCTGACGGTCAGTAACGGGTCCTGATAGAATGATCCTTTTTTCAATCCAAGATGTCTATCATGTTGCTTATCTTAACTAAAACTTATTAGAGAATGTTGTCTGGGCCCGTGCATACGGTTAGTGATTTCGTGGGACCCTGATGATGGGTTTTCTTAACCGTTTTGCGTTAACTATACACTAATCCTTAGGATTAACTATGGAAGGACCTAGAAATAACCACGACTATAAATCTTCAGATTTTAGGGTGACTCCCAAGAGAAAGCCAAAGAGAGAAATAGAAAGAGATTAGGGAGAGAGAAAATGGTCGTTTGATCGAGTTACATGCTTTGTAGCAACTCGTCTCGGCCTTTCTAACAAGCGAGTCAACCAGGTCTGGCTCATCCATAGCTGTGAAGGAAGTAATAGTTAGTGTGGATGACGGTGGGTGTTTGAGAATGACGGCCTCTGGAATGAGTTTCTAGCTAGCTGATTGAAACTTCTTAGTTTTCGCTGCGGACCCTGTTTCACGTAGCTCAAATCCCCAGCCAATACAGGTAATAACAATCGAAACTCACCCCTGTCTTACATTCATATCACACCAGTTGATGTCCAGCCTAACTCTCTATTATAACAGACCGTTTCGCCTCAAAATGGTGACCGAAATCGGGCCTGGAAGGTGAGTTCCTGAGTTCTGACGAACTCGGGGCTTAACTTGCTGCATCTAGACCTCCTGTTAGCATCAAGACACCATCCCTGTCCAGGTAACCATGCACTTTTGCCCTTTGTTATTAACAGACTTCACCCACCTGGCCGACTGGCTTCACAATCGCCTCAACTCGGTTGCAAGTTAGGTAACTCGACATCGTACCAGCGTGAAGAACCCAATCTGCCTTCATGGCAGTGGTCGATTTTCCTGGAGCTGGGACCGACACTGCGAACTGAGCTCTGTTTCGGCAGAAACAGTGAGTTGTAGTGCCGTCTGCACTCATGTCACAACTGAGTCAGCGACTTAGGTTCGGTTTGGGAGGTAAAATCCCAACTCGGTTAGGCCTGGGTAGCGATCCGCCCCAGTTAAACATGAACCCGACCATGGGCGTTATAGATTTGCCCATTTGGGGGCTGACCCGATCATCTTACTCAACTGAGTCAACTCTGTACTCAGCAATGGGTCGATCCGGTCATTTCCTGACTGAGTTTAGCCGACTCCAATCATTTATAGATGATTTAAGAAGCCTAGAGCTCTAGGGATCTTTAATCTAACTCAGCTGTTAACAATACTCTTGAAGCCAACTTAACTAGTTATTAGTTGAGAACCCCAACAGAGTTAACCCGGTTGTGACTCACTAATAACTTGTAACAGATTATTTAAGTGCAACCAGCAACTGATTTCCTGATTAGGCACTTCTGCCTCCAAATTGTCCAATCAAGTAAGTAGAAATCAAAGTTTATCTAATTAGTAGACTAATTGTAAGATTAAAGGATTAATCATGTGCTCACTTGAAATTTAGGATCGATACATCCGCCCCATAAGAGCATCTCGAATTAAGGGGAGCATTCACTCAAGGTGAGGGATGTCCCACATTGTTTCATTCATTTCATTGAACTCTAAACTATTTTTTAGCCTAATGTGTAGAAATATTTAAGTTGTGATTTCATTCCTTTGTTCATTAATCAACTATGTGTGAATGCCTAGAATTGTTACTCTTGTTCATTCAAGGACTTGTATCATACTCCATAAGACAGGTTTGAGATCGCATAGTTATATCTGTTAATTATGTGGCAAGAGATTTATTCCCAATCATGTTTTAAATAGTAAAATTTCCCCATTACACCTTAAATGTGCTAGACTCATTCTTAGTTGAACTTGATGTGCTCTAAATCTTGGAATAATATGCATAGGGACTTATTCCTTCTATTTCCATTTTCTGGGATGAACATGAGTCTATACTTTATTTCTTATTTCATAGATCCTATATCTATAAGGTCTAAACTTAGCCTTGTGTTTTATGTAGTATTTTAGAAATTGCTTGACTTTGGGTATAGTACTACTAGTGCTGATAAGAATCATGGTATTTCATTTCACTAGATGAGATTATGTATGGTGTTATCTTCCATGAGGAATGTAGGATAAGTTCCTTAACTACATTTCATATGTCACACTTATGGGCCTCATTAATTCTGGAAAGGGTATATGGAATTATATTGAACTCACATTAGAATGTTTGACATCCTATTATAAGATCATGAGCTTGGCCATATGTATGAAAGTAATTTTGATTAATATCATGGGGTGTACGTGAGTATCATGGTGCATGACATACACGCATGGCATACGAGCTTTTCCGAGTGCTCAATGTAAGTCACACACTGTACGATTTACTGAAGGTTCTATCTCTTCAGTGGACTCATAGAAGATGTGCAATTGTGTCACTTTGCGTGCTCTCTATTTACATGAGGCTTTTCCAGGATTTAAGAACTCCTCGGGCGTACCCATGTATTTTTCCAGGAGTCAGGATATCCTTGGGCGCCCTCGCTCCCATGGTCTTTTCCAGGTAATATAGCTACCGTGGGCGACCCTTTTATTTTGACAGCTGGATATGCATCCCCAGATCTGTGACTTGAGTATACATTCATACATTCATACATTTATTTACAAGTTCATGTTATCCTCTTTATTATCTGATACGTTGAGTTAAACTGTTTTGGAATGATATGATATGCATGAATCTTTGCAGGAAATTCCTACTGAGTTTTCACTCACCCAATTGTGTGGTTGCACCAAATAGATATAGGTGTGATGGCCGAGGATGGTGCCTATGATGGGACTCTAGGTGTTGCTGAGGAGGAGTACGACGAGGAGGGCCCATACGATGATGTAGTTGAGCCATAGGAGCTCCACTAAATACTTAGGATTTACTGCTTTCATTATATGCTAGATGTTATATTTGCTGGTCTTTAAATTTTGTAATTAAATCCCCTGCTGTGGGATTCACTTTACTATTCCATCTTACGTGCATTGAACTTTTTTTTAGAGTACATATATAGAAGTTATATTTCAATGCTAAGAAATGTGTTAGAGGGATTGTTTCATTTTATGACGTAACCCTCGGGTTCTCGTATTCGAGCGAGTATCCTCGGGTTATGAGACCCAGGGTGTTACAGACCAACACCAACATCATTTAAATCAGATATGAAATCTAAATGTCGGCTTGACACTTTTAGATGAGAACGAAGAACATAAGATTTACTAGGGGTCAAACACTTATAAGAATGCTTCTCAACAAACTTTGTAACAACCCATTTAGCTTCTCCTTTAATAGTGATTTCAAGTTTTGCAACACAACCCACTCTAGTACATCGTTTATGAGCTCTCTTACGATCCATATTCTCTAAGAACTTTTTTCGTCACTCTCCCTCTTGAGAACAAGACAACCTTCAAAAATATATAACATGTAATGCCCTGGAAATCGGGGGTCGTGCATACACTCAACTCCCGAGTTTTCGAGTGTCACTTATAACCACTTTTTATTGATATACGTTTAATCAGGTTTAAATGCACAGCTTGGAATTTCCTGGAACATGAAGCACAACCACACAAGTCTACTGAAATGAAAGAGATCTACTATATATACAGGTCTAAAAATATAAATGGGTCGCACAAGGCATTGTCTAACAAAAACCACAAAAAGAATGATATGTCAAAAAAGAATAGAACTGAGCCCACTGCTCAGTGATCTAAATCCTGCCTATCAAGTCGATGGAGAGCCGTCCATCAGCTGGAACTAAGACAACTCATCCTCCTCGTCTAAGCTCGTGTCGCTAGGCTCCTCATACTCCTCGTCACCTGCAACTATGAGAGAGTCTGGTTGATGTTTTAAAACACCGTCTCAGAGTAGGAGTGAGTGATCAACTTAGTGGGTGCTATTAGTCTTAAGTTATAACAGACATCAATTATATTATGAATTTAATGAAAAATAATCATTCATAACACCTAACTAATCTTATTAATGCGCATGCATGACGGATGATATGATGCGCTCTCACCATAATACTCCCTCAAGCAACTCCATCTAACGATCGCGTATGACCAACACTCCCTCAGAGCGACCTCGACTGCCGAGTCGCCACCCTAACTAGTGTGATGTAATGTGATCGTGTTATCTGAGTTCTTAGTTAATTCCATTCATCCAGCAGGTTGTGGAATCTGATACACCCCACATATCAAATGCCTTAAACTAGTTGTGAGGCCAAGGCCCCACAACGTATGAGGCCGAGACCCCGCTATCCTTAATCCCGTCGGGTTTTCCCATCCCCGACTTTAAGCATATGGGGGTGCTGAAATGTGGGATCACTTGCGGTCACCACGGGGAGGCTCGTCACCCCAGCGTAGGCCGACAGCTCAGACACAGTGTCCCATTCCACCATGCCCGGCTCTCGAGGCAGTGAATCAATTTCAATTTAGTTATCGATGGGCTACAATAGTTATAGGGTGTTCCAAGTTCCATACATATGTGAGCAAACAGGGTTAACAAACAAGGTTAGTCAGTAAATAGAATAGACCACACGAGTCAGGTAAGTACGTGATAGACGACATCGGGTACACATGACCCATGTAGTCTAACTACTGTCGCCCACACGCACTCGCCCAAATCCATAGGTTTAGCCTCAAGATAGTCCTACCAGCGAGACCACCTTCTCTTTCCTCATTTTCCTGACCAACCTTAAGGTTAATGGTAATTCGTAACATGCCACAAACATAGTTATCCTCTAATATAAGTGAAAACATACGTCTATAACTTCCGACATAGAATCTCAATTTCTCTACCAAGCAAAGCAAATCATGAAGTGAACTAAAGGTGTAAGTGTATTGTGTGGGTTAGTGAGAAAGGTAAGCATTTCATACATCGTAGGAATACAAGCACAAGTGTTAATGAGTTATACATGCTATACAATACATCGTATATGGATCAATACGTCATGGGCATGCAACCAATAATTTCCTACCCCATCATACGAGAGGCCATAAACATGCTATAAGGAACATCACACATGAATCACAAGACGTGAGCATACAACGTTAAATATCTACCCAAACATGAGAGGGAACAAACATACCACAACTACTCCATATTAAATTTATAGAATCGAGGGTAAGGTGCTTCATAAGTTTCTCTCTAGATCCTCCAAACACATCATCCAAGCATTCAAAATCATTAAACTCATAATGAAATTGGTGCTAGGCCACCTAAGGTTAATAGTCCGCACCTTAAGTGGAGATTTTCATTCTTTAAAATCTTAGGGTTTGGGGATTTGGGTAAAACCGCCAATTCCTAAATCAAATCAAGAAAGACAACATTAATGCCTAGAAATCTACACTAGGTTACTCTATTGAAGAGAAAATATACCATTCTTACCTCCACTTCTTGGCATGGGTGGGTTTGGTGGAGGTTTTGTAGTAGTCACTAGTTTGGTTGAGGAAATACCAACCCTACAAGCATCAAGATTTCTCCCACCCACACAAACAATCTCTCCCTTCTTCACTCTCCCTTCCTCTCTTCTTCCTCTCTTCTTTCTCCCTTTTCTCTCTTCTCTCTTCCTTTTCTCTAGGGCAAAATCGTATGGGAGAGGGGGTGCCCAAATGAGGCCCTTTTATAATGCCAAATTTGGTGTAAATGGCCCCAAGGGCTAGGTTTTTACTATACTAGACCTATAGGAGGGTCTTTTTAAGCTCTAGGGCCCACTATAGGGTGTACATATTAATAATCACCACAGGATAATTAGCCCTAATGATGATCTACGTATGTATATGATCGGCCCGTCATTTGGATGCACTAATTGATAGATATGATTAGAAGTCTGTTCAATGGTCACCGATAGTCGATCGGGGCCGCGACTATATAGATCTGAGCAGGGAAATATCCTTACTCTACGTGTGAAGTTTGGTCGTAAACCGGCGGCCCGAAATCCTCAACTTTGTATAAGAGTGGACAACCAAATTCACTTAAGTTTCAGCTTCTTCCTTCAGGGTGTTTGCACTTCTCATGCACTTGTCCTTTGCCTCAATTTGAGCGGTTCTAGATAGTACCCAGGTCCAACTTCCGCGATGGACGTCAAGCCCAGTAAGACGGACATTATTCAATAGTTTTGTAACTAGTGGCCCACCAATGAGCGGTTTAGAGCTTGTTTGGAGAATTGGGGCATTTCTAGAATGAATTAGGTATTGAGATTTTTTGTGGGCATTGATTAGGGTTTGGATTAACTATGTTCATAGGGTGGCCTATTTATAACTAGTGAAAGTGGAGATTTGGTCATGATTACTCTAAACCGTCGGTTTTAGGCTAAAAGAGTAACGGGGTTCATTTGGTCTATTAGCCAAGATTTGGGCCTTATCTGACTCGGCTTCAGTTAGATCTTTAATTTATTTATGATTGTCTTGATTAGTTAGTGATGGGTTGGTTAGATTTTTGAGCCCTATGTGAGTAAATCATGGGGCTAAATTTGATGTTCAAATGATCAGGCGGATTCATTGGTTTCTTACGGTTGATTAATCGGGCTTGTGCGGTTCTTTTCTAGTTCCACACGTGTATAGATTAACATTGAGCGTTAACGGTCAGTAAATGATAATATAAGTTAATTATTAAAAAAAATTAAGGATTTTTGGAAATCCAAAACAGTGAAAATCCAGGACGTTACATAGCACCATTGGGATGTTTTCGTATTTGGTTCTTTCGAATACTAAATCCACATATTTTTGCATATGCATTATAAAAATCTATAGCTTCATTTTGTGATATGAATTGCTTCCCAACGTAGGGTTTGTTTCTTTGAGGAGCTACTAGTATGAAATCTGTTACAAGAATTTCAGCTTCAGTTAATACATTATTGGTAGGTCTTATTAAAGATATTGGATTTATGTCACATGTAGTTTCTACGAACTGTACCACTGACGTACCTTGTAGAAATTCTCGAAGGTTATATGCTTCAATTTCACCGATCGCTTCATCTAAGTCTTTTCTGAAGATGATGTTGACCACTCTATATCTGGACTATTTTCTTAATTATGCAAGTTCTCATAATTTTCCATGGTTCACGTCACTACCTAAAGAAATTTAAATCATATATCAAATATCATGAAATTTTATTAATATTTTGCACAAAATTAAACAGTCTAACTTACTTAAAAAGTCCAACTAGCTGTGTATTACCTTCTTGCTTAAACAATCTAACTTGCTCAAAAAGCCCAAAATTTTGAAATAAATGGAAAAAAAAATAAATTTTAATTGGCTACTAATGAAAAAACTAAACAAATAACTTACCTCGTAATACCTTCTTCCTCTTTGTTCTTTTTATTTTTGTTTCTTCGTGACTAATGCCACATAAGAGAAGGAAAGACAAATTCAAATGTGATGTTGATGTTTGCATGTGGGTGGAGAAGTGAGAGAGAGAAAGAAAGATTGAGCTCCATGGAAGAATGTAATCGGTGGGTGTAGGAGAGCATTAAAGAATATAATCGTTGGGCCAGGGAAGACTTATTGGTTTGGGGATGCAGATTTCCTGCGAAAGGCTTTTGCAGGAAGTTCCTGCACTAGGAACCCAGGTGGGCCACTGTGATGTTTGTGAGAAATCCACCCCTTCCATCCGTTTTTTGAGTTCATTTCAGGACATGATGCCAAAAATGAACCGTATCCAAAGCTCAAGTGGACCGTACTAAAGGAAGATGTGGTTAGGGAAATTCCTACTGTTAAAACCTACCTGGGTTTGATAGTGATGTTTACAAGCCATCCATACCGTTAATAACTTCATTCCTATTGGATTGAACTGAAATCATAAATATTAGCATGATTCAAAACTTCTATGGCCTACGAATATTTCAACTGTGGAAGTTCAATTATCACGTTTTCAGCCCACTTGAGCCCTGGAAACGGTTCATTTTTGGCTTCATGTCCTTAATTGAACTCAAAAAATGAATGGACAGGTAGCATTTCTCACAAACATCACAGTGGGCCCCCACCTCGGTTCCCAGCGTAGGAACTTCCTACGAAAGTCTTTAGCAGGAAATCCAGACGCAGATTTGCTTCTTACAAGTTGAGTAGATGGCACTGAAGTGATGTCTCCTAGTTCGTAGGGTCCCACCATGATGTATGTTTTGTATCCACATTGTCCATCCATTTGAAGAGATTATTTTATGGCATGAGCCAAAGAATGAGTTAGATCCAAAGTTGGAATGGACCCCACCACAGAAAACAGTGGAGAGCATGACGCCCACCATTAAAAACTTCTAAGGGCCACAAAAGTTCTCGATCAAGCTGATATTTGTGTTTTCCCTTCTTTAATGTCTATGTTATATTGTGAACAGGTTATATCTCAAATAAATATCATGGTGGACCTTAGGAAGGTTTTAACGGTACGCGTCACTCTCCCCACTGTTTTCTGTGGTGGGGTCCACTCCAGTTTTGGATCTGCCTCATTCTTTTGAACCACGTGCTAAAATGATCTCTACAAATAGATGTGTGGTATGGATATAACACATATCATGGTAGGGTCCACATAACTTAGTGATGTGATTTGAGTAGCGACTCAACATGTCACTCCGCTCATGATTCCTTTCCAAACATAAAGGAAATGGAGAGTATTAAATAAGGAAAAAATAGCTTAAATGAGGAGAGAGAAAAGAGGAGGGGGAATGTTTACAAAGGACCACTAAAGAAGGTGTACACACATGATATACTTGGGTGATGCGCAATGTATCTTGCAAATCCGGTCTGTTAATTGGGTAGGGTCCATTGTAAGTATATGAGAAAAAATATTTTTTTATCGTTAGCATGATATCATCTATAAGAAAAGTGAATTGTTGGAAATCTACTCTAACAGTCCAGATTCAAGTTACATGTGTGGTTCTAGTGGTGATGACAATTTACTAAATTTCAGTACATAAAATTTCATTAGCGTGGTCTATTTGATAAATGGCTTGGATCTATGACACATAATTCCCAACATACTAATGTAAAACTCAGTGTCACATATCCTCACATGTGGTGCATTACATGTGTATGAAAATAAGAATTTTGACATTAAATGCACAGCTAGTTGGACCAAAACTCACGGTCCAACTAGTTGTGTGTGAGCATCTCTCTCTCTCTTTCTCTCTACACACACACCCACCCACACACACACACACACACACACCCACCTATGTACCCTTCTCACAAAAACTCGCGAGAAGTTTTTCAAAACTCATCTATCATTGTATAACCATCCCAGCAACCCATGAAACCTCCTAATCTCAACTTTTATCCTAATCCAAAATTTTGGTGGAACATGACAAAATAAAACAATTATATCATGGGAAATGATTTCTTAAAAAGTTTTCACAATTTCTCCAATTGGTGTGTAGGTTAGCATTCTTCTCTCTCTCTCTCTCAATAAAACCATCAAACCTCCCACCAGCATCAGCGGAGGTTAAACCGCCCATTTTCCAGGACCGACTATAGGTAGCCTATATTGCCAACTCGAAATCAAATTGGACTAATAATCATACAATCTAACCAGTGGACAAAAGTTTGTCAATCAGGACCGTCGTATAGTTTTCATTTCTTTTTATCAATAAATACCTTTCAATTAAATACTTACGCAATATAGTCCACTGAAAGTAGGAATAACAATTTGGACGGTTTAATTTAGGTTAAAAGTCCTACATACACAATTTATCAGTGCATGTGTATCTTCGGTACAACTCTGCCAGAGTATCAAAGTCCTCCTCGATCAGTTCTTCCGCACAAAAGCCCAAGAGAAATTTACGACTATGGACCCCACCTTTTATCCAATGGTTTTTTTGAAGCAAAACAAACCTTGGTTGCGAACTTAGACTTCCACGTACGGACAGTCACATTCAGGATGAAAATACCCCTTCTTTTTCACTGCGCCCTTTCCACTAACACTACCATTGCTTTCACCCCTTTCTACTGTTGTCTTCATTTTTTTCACCCCCTTTCCTCACTCCATTTCCAGTAAGAAAGACAAAACATCATTGTGGGGCCCATTTCCTTAAGAGCATTAGATTGCATCCTCCCTGTACATCTGCATTTTGTCTTCTCCTTAAAATGGTCGGTCCAGTGAAGAAAGCACACACCACAGGTATATTTGAAGCTTACATATGGGCTTTTGGTGTATACATAATCTGATGAAAATGGAGGGGTATTAAGTAATCCGATGAACATGATGTATTACAAATAAAATATCATTGTGGGGTGTAACAAGCGTAATCGGATTGTGTACTGAGTTAGTCAATATGCTCCCATCGTATTGAGTAAACTTAGTTGGGCCCACATTGAACATATGTAGTATATCCACACCATTCATCCGTTCTTCCATCTAATTTAAGGGGGTTAGCCCCAAATTAAAGCATATCAAAATTTTCATGTGGTGTGGTCCAATTAAACATGGGGATACATTTAGATTTTTGGGCTCAAGGCATAAAATTATCTGTTAAGTTTGCCTCGCTGATTTTCTAGTTTGCCTCACTCAATTTCATGTTTGCCTTGTTGATTTTCTAGTTTGCCCCGCTGAAATTCATGTTTGCTCCGCTGAACTTCATGTTTCCCCCACTAAACTTCATGTTTGCCCTGTCGAAGTTCATTTTTGCCCCGCTGAATTTCATGTTTGCCCCACTAAAATTCAAGTTTGCCTCGCTCAATTTCATGTTTGCCCCGTTGATTTTCTAGTTTGCCCCGCTTAATTTCTAGATTGCCTCGTTATTTTTTTCATGTTTCCCTCGCTCCATTTCTAGTCTTCCTCACTCAATTTTCATGATTGCCTCGTTCAATTTCTAGCTTGCCTCACTTAATTTTCATGCTTGCCTTGCTCAATTTTCATGCTTGCCTCACGCAATTCCATGATAGATAGGGTCATTTAATTTAGCGAGCACCACATGAAGTCATTCGTATCTTTGAAGTCTTGATCCATATAAGCTTAATCTCTCTAGTTGCTTATTTAGAAAATTAACATATTTCTTAGTCTTTATTTCCTAAAGTTCTTTATCATTCTCATCTATTATGGAACGTGAGTACTCAGCCCTCTAGTTTGTCCTTCTGAATTTCATGTTTAACCCACTGAATTTCTAGTTTGCCCTGCTCAATTCCATGTTTGCCCCGCTCAATTTCCAGTTTTTTCCATTTATTTTCTACTTTCCGCCACTGAATTTCATGCTTGCCCCGCTAAATTTCATGTCTGCCCCACTCATTTTCATATTTTCCCTGCTCAATCTCATGTTTGCCTCGCTCAATTTTCAGTTTGCCCTACTCATTTTCTAGTTTCCCCCGCTCAATTTCCAGTTTGCCTTGCTGAATTTCACGTTTGACCTGCTAAATTTCTAATTTGCCCCACTCAATTCCATGTTTGCCTCGCTCAATTCCATGTTTACCCTGCTGATTTTCTACTTTCCCCTGCTGAATTTCCAGTTTGCCCCGCTCAATTTCATGTTTGCCCCGCTCAATATCCGGTTTACCCCGTTCAACTCAAATTCCAGTTTGCCCTGCTAAATATCTAGTTTGTATATGTATCATCGCTTAATTTCTATCTCTATTTCATATGAAGCTTGTTCAAATTCATAATATGCTACATTGTTTTCAATTATGTCTGATTATGTACACTGAAAATATCTTGTAAATGTTATGTTTGATATGTTTTTCAATTAATCTTTGTAGGTGACAAATTTTCTGTCATAATCCCCAACCCAACATCTAGGTGGTACACTGACATGGTGGTTTGAGAAAGCGAAGGGTGGAGTGGAGAAGCACGATAGTCGGCTAAAATTGTTTAGCCAATCCCCTTTCTCATTTCTGTTATCTGTTAAATCCTTTAGATTTATAGGGGCTCTATTTCACCTTCTTTTTGTAAGATACAAAGGTGATCTAGTATTTGAGATCAGGGGGAGACGATTGCAGTTTACCGAGATGGACTTCGCCCTTATTACAGGTCTTAAGACTGGAGATCTTACTGTACCGAAAAATCGTTATACTACAAGTACATTAAGAGACAAATACTTAAAGAATATCTAGTATTAAAGAAGCACCTAATAGACGTGTTTGATAGATTAGTTGACACCTATAAGCACGAGGATGCCGTGAAGGTTTCCCTACTTCTAGTTGTGGAGTGCTTTCTTAGGGGAACCGAACTGAAAACCATGTGCAACATGGATTATATTCATTTGGTGGACTCGCTAGATGATTTCTATAGCTATCTTTGGGGTAATTTGAGATACTATACAATGTCGTAAGGAATCGAATCTGTCGTTACTGCATCAAGTTCCCCTCGGTACACTGTATGTGGTTGCGTCTTTCCTTTACAAGTAAGAACACATTATATTTTCTATACGTTTCCCCTCTATAGTCAATTTTGGATTTTTAACCTAGTGTAATTCATTCTAATAGGTATGGGCAGTAGAGATATTATCGGCCCCTACAAGAGTGTATTGTTTCGTATGTTCCCCATCAAATTCCGCGCTTCATTCAATATCGAGGTTGGAAGGGTTAGAGGTATAACATAATACATGTTATTTTTTAGAGTAAAGTTATAAGTTTATATGTATCTTCGACATTCACTTTGCTTAACTTGACGTATACGCTTTTTTATTTAACATTACTCTTTGTTCTTTTGCAGACATCTTTAGTAATGAAATTAAAACCCACGCCACGAGAATGGGAAACGGATGCCGTTTGCTCGGTGCGTGACAATTGTCAGGTGAGATGTTATGAAAAATGAACTACATATTTTATGTCATTGTAAAGGTATCCTTCCTCTTACATGTCCATCTTTATATCTTGTAGCTAACTGCGACCCAGGAAGATGAGGAGGAGGGTAATGAGTTTGATTATGAGGAGGATGGGGAGTCAGATGATAATGATGAGAAAGGCGTGGAGGGAGAGGGACCGAGGGGGGGTATTATGAAGAAAGTTCTTTTTATGGAGGAATTTTGGATTGAGAGAGAAGAGTTAAAGAAGGAGAGAGAGGAATTGAAGAAGGATAGGGACAAATTGAGAAAAGAGAAAGAAGAGTCAAGAAGGAAAGAAGTAAGGTTTGATGAGAGGGAGACATTATTGAAAGAGAAATAAGCATTAAAGAAGGAGAGAGAAGAGTTGAATGAGAGAGCACAGTTGAAGAGGGAGAAGGATTTTTTTTTAAGGACAAGGAAAAGTTGGCGAAGGAGAGAGAGGAGTTTAATAAGGAGAAGGAAGATAGTCGTACACAAAGGGGACATTTTGTGATGGAGGAAGAGGGTGAGGAGTTGAGCAAGATAGTGGAGGTAAATGATATTGAAGAAAAAGAAGTTGGACGTGGGGAGTTAGATGTGCAGTCGTATGGTATTGCCGAAGGCAATGTATTGGATGCATCCACTTCTCATCCCGTTTATCAAAGGAGAACGAGAAAGTTACTTAAGCCATCATATTACAAGGTTTCTCCGTACTTGTCCTTATCTGCATTCGATACAAGCCCTGGGGAGGTTCACGAACCCGAGCAAGTAACAACCTTTGCTACTTCTCTGATACCATTTCCTCTGCAGATGGATCCATTTAAGATACTATTCGTGCAGGAAGTGAAAGAGGCAGAGGACTAGTATGAAGCAAACAAGGACATGACAGCGGGAAGATGGTTCAATACGATATGGATGAAGGATGCGTGGGTTGATAGCGAGGTAATCATTACTAATTTTTCTCTATATACATTGATTGACACATATTTAATTGTTATATTAAGCTATGACTAATTCGTACTATCCTATTGATTAGGCTATCGACAAATACATCGATTTCCTTGCGAAAAGGCAGTCCAACCTGTTGATTGCTTGCCTCCAAGTGCAGAGGTTCGTAAGTAATATCCCGTGAATACAGGGTCGATCCCATAAGGAGATGAATTGTGAGAAGAAAAAAATCAAATGCAAAACAAACTAAGTAATAAAAACTAAACTGATGATTTGATTTTGGGATTTTTGAATGGATGTAATTCAACTGAATAAAATAACACCCAAGCTTCAAAGTTCCACACATAGGTTAATGTTTCAAAATCATGATGACTTGGATAATACAACTAGGATCTGAGCACTATAGTCAGCCTAATCAGAAAATAAAATAGTTTAAATATTTTAATAAGTGATATAAAATATTAGAAAATCATGAATTTGCATCATTGATATATTCTCAAGCATAGTGATTTTAAGAATTCAATATCAATGAGATAATGAAATCAAAGAAATATAACAGGTTGAGAACCTCTCCTATCTAGGAAATCTAATTGATCTAGAGTAAGCCTATTCATGTGGATCTCATATGATGGAAACATATGGATCTCACAAGAGGATAAAAAAATAAAACCTAAATAATAAATAACATGCATACACCATTCTTCTCATCATTAAAACAATCAATTATCATAATCTTAAAGAATTATTAAACCCATGTGCTTCTCGGAACTTAGAAAAACATAATTAAAATAAGAAAAAAATAAGAAGAAAGAAATAAATGCAAATAGAAAAGATTAAAAAAAAACAACTTATAAAACTTTAATAAAATTAAAAACTATTAAAAAACCTAATTCTTGCTTTGGGATACATTGAATGATATTTAGGAATGCCCTAGGAAGTCCTATTTATAAGTAGGGAACTTCAATTTTTGTACAAAGTTGAAAAACCCTAGAAACCGCCTCAAATATATGTATTTTTTTAAAATAGACTTCTCACTGCATAGTTTGTCTAAAATAGATTTTCTGCTGTGCAGTTCTCCAAAATAGACTTCAGAGCTTTAGAATACACTTTTCAGGACAATTTCAGGATTCTTCACTTCAGATCTTTGATTCTTTTCATTCCTCACTTGGTTTTCTTGGATCTTTGGCATGTGAATTCTTCAATCTTAGTCGCCTAAGATCCATCCGTTGCCTTGGCGATTCTTGAGCATCAAATTCATGCTTTTTAGCACCCTTTTTCAATCCAAGCTCTTAAATTCACCTTGTAACACATACATGAGTAAAATAGAACATTAAGCTGATTCATGTTCATAAAACCAAGATATAAATGGGAAAAACAATGCAATATTTGAGTCTCAACACACCCTCCAACCAGCATTTTGCTAGTCCCGAGCAAAATAAGCGAAGAAAAATAAAAATAAGAATAAAAATTAATTCTAGAAACAAAATTAAAATGAAAAAATTTCTAACTATACCACTTTCGTAGGTAATCTCGATTGCATTTAGCATATGCAACAAGCCTTTAAACCCCTAGGTTTCCCCTAGTGTATGAGTTATAGTCTCGTGAGGGTTTCCAGAAATGTTACCTACAAATATTGAAAATATGAAAAATAGTTCAACACTCAGAAATTTATACAATTATGCCTTCATTCATCATATGAATTCTAAAACAAAACAATACTTACCCTAAGTCTAAAGTTAAGTAGAATATCAATTTTCTAATTCATTACATCCTTGAGTTCAGAGACCTAATTAAAATTTAGAATAGTTATCATCCAATATCCTTAGGTGATCCATGACACTAGTCTAACTTTGAGAAATATGCATGTTCCCTATCCTAACTCCTTTCAATCATCCCAAGAATATGAAATCTCTAGTTATCTCATTTTCTTCATATCATTTCTTCTTTTATCATCATATCCTCATTATTATAGACCACCCTTAGATGAAAATTCCCACCGGGTTTGCTTCATAACTTAAGGTATCGTACTTGTAATGGTAACAGTAATGAATACTTAGGTATCTTTACTCCGGATTACTGACACGATTATTACGGTCATTGCATTCATGCTCTATAATAAAATTTTCTTTTTCCATCATTTTTTTCCTTCAATATTCTCTTTTTTAAGCATATATCAATGGTACTAGTTCATTCAACCTTGTTTAAATCAAAATTTGTTATTCTAGTTTACATATCATATTCCTCACTTAGTTAGCTAGGGTGTATTGTGAATTCAGTACATCAAATTACAACTCACTTTAAACTAGTGATTAGATAATTGAACTCAAGTCTATAATTTTCAGTTATCAGAATTTTGACTACTATCGACCTAAACTGTAACACCCCGTACTTTTAGTACTCGGGTGTCACCACGTAGATCCAAATTAGCTTACATATATGCAATTACCCACATAATTTACCTTACACGTGACTATCCAACAACCCTCAATCTATATATCCATCTTAACCCTTAGATTTTGGACTATAACAACTCACAACATCATAATATGATTTGAGATCAATCTGTCCATTTGATTATCACAAGTTGAACTATATATATAATTCATTATACACCTATTTAGTACAATAGAACCGTATGAAACCAATGTAGGGATCAAAATCATAAGATCCACCATTCATCGGTCTACAACGCCCCGTAGAAAGATCCATCCTATTTAACTCCCAAATTTCACCTAAATATTCATTAGGACCCCTAGAGTTATCAATAATGAAATACTAGGCAATCCAATCGTTGGATTGGTTTATAATGGTCATAACTCCTAATAACCTACAGTGTAGCCCCCAACATGAATTATATATATAGTGTGCAGACAATAGTAATAATAATACAAAAATGATATAAACACATACATGCACATAATAAAAGAAATGAAATAAAATTAAATTATTATTATTATATGGGTAGTAACAAGTCTTGAAGATGTGGACAACCCATAGGGCCACTTTAGCCGTTGACGATCGATTTGGGGTAAATCTGACCACCAGAACAATTATAATCATCCGTTAAGAGTCAAGATCTGGTTGACATGGCCCACCTGGGTCTCACCATCAACCCAAAATGGGCCAGGGTACCTATGGAGGGTTCCCAATGCGAATGGATGGTATGGATTATGATATTGACATCTCAGCGGGCCCCTACACGGTGCATGTGTACTAAGGACGCTGGTACATGAGCCACACTGGAACCAAGCCTTTTTGCAAACTAGAAATATCTCTCGCCTTTCTCTCTCTATTTGAAACTGACCTACTTCAAACCTATAAGTGGGCCAACATGGCCACTTTCCGAGCATACTAAACTGTTCAAATTCTTCAAGGGACCTACACGGACAAAACGGCATAGCCATTCGATCATTCGTAAGCGGAAGAAGGGGATTGAACGCCACCATCCGTCCTTGCCTAGAAATCGCCAGACCCCAGAGCCTGCAGTGTGAAGAGAGAGGGAACTGCCCTTCTTCTCTAGGAAGGACGAATCTCAGCCGTCCACGGTGAGGACGATCACAACCATCCATCTCTCTCCCACTGACTATAAAAGGAGGACACTGTAGCCCTCAAATTCGCGCTGAGTGAGAAGGAAAACCCACCCCCTGTTTTAACTCAGGTAAGAAAGCTCCAACCATCCCACGGGAAGACCTCTTCCATTCGTTATTCTCATAAGTTTTAGCTAGTATAGATGGCGCTCGCCTGGACCGGAACCAAGCCCGAGCAATGGCTGGGTTCGATCCACCATAGTAATGGCAGGACAGGCAAACCAATGGCCGTTTGACGCCACGCTTCAGGCCTCATGACGAGTCTGTTTTGAGCTCTCTGTAGAGTTTCGAAACTAACTCAGAGGGCAAGCCAATCAGTGGCAATAGGCGGACTGTTGAGACTATCTTTGGGTCCTTGTTCAGACTGGAACTCAGCCAATCCATGGCCCTGTTCCGGGCTGAAAAACCAACTCAACTAAAGCTCTGTTCAGAGCTAAGGGCTGTTTCAACTGAAGCCTTGCTAGGATGCAAAATCTAGGGCAGTGGTAACGATATTCCAGGCCAAACTATGCCAAATAATGGCTAGTTTTCAGTACAAACTCGGATAAAAGACAGGGACCCTGTTCGGGACCGAATCACGTTAAAAGGCTAGTGGGCCCTGTACGAATACCGTGCGCTACCTTACTGCATATCCACACCGCCCACCATCTTCCTCTTAAAATTTTGACCATGAAGGGCGAGCTTTGATCATCCGATGATGTGGCCTACCTAGGTAATCAAGCCTCAAAAGCAGCCGAACGGTCTTCTTTCGACCGCCTTATAGACCTCGTGAATGTGCATGGCTAAGAAAGATCAACGTGGTTTTGAATAGTTTTCCTCCCTCTACCTGATGACCGGTTCAGATCCACCATTTACTCCATGATGGTGGCCTACAACGAAGGAACGGAACCTCTGTTACGAACAGAGTCGACGCACGTCGACTCTGTGTAACGTGAGGGTTGGTGGACTAACCGACGGTCTGGGCCCTGTAAAATGTAGGTGGGCCTCACCCGACATCAGTGGGCTGACCCTGAATGTGAGCCCTGCACTGACCATGGGCCCCACCAAATGATGGTAGGTTGCTCTAGTGTCAGGCCACCATGGGCCATTTGAATTTGAAACGTCCGTTAGGGACGCTGTATCCAGAAAAAGCCCCTGGGCTGGACATTCTCAAGTGACGTCCAGTACTGGGCATTAGTAGTAAAAAGGAGCTATGATATTATAATAAAATATCATTATATACATATGTATGCATGCATGTGACTACATACGTGGTATCCCCAAGTGGGACCCACATTGGTATATCTTGATATACACACACACACACACATGTATCATGTACATGTAATGGCCCTACGTGGGACCAAATGGCCTATAGAAACCCACCTGCAATGTCCAGAAGGCCTGGACGGTGGTGGCTGGACTCTTCAATAGTCCAGAAATAAATATGTATATTATATAAGATATATAATATACATGACACTATACTACATAGGGTATATGTATATGTGTTACAAGGATAGGTGTACACGTGGTGGGCCCCACATGGGACCCACCTATGAAGTGAAATAACGGTGCATGTATGCACCAGGACGTTAGAGCAGAGAGCACTTTTATATTTACAACTGAACGCTCTCCTGCCAATCAGTCCACGTAACTTCATGCAAAATTTCGAGATCTCATCATACCTGATGAGTTTGGAAAATTCGAATGGTCCACATGGAACGGAACCTCAGGAAACCCCCTAGTTCCAATTTTTACTTTGAACTAAAACCTAGGTGGGCTATGATCAACGCAAACAACTTCTTCCCTTGAACTGCATTTATCTTTTTCTATGGCCCACCGGAATCTTAGATCAGGGTGAAAATTCACCCCCTAAGGTTTCTTAGGATTCCACATCTTATGGACCGTTCGGATTCAACACCCATGTTCACGTGGGACCCACATACTTGCAAGACCACCTTATACTCATACACTGTCCAGGGGATGGACGTGATACACCTGGACACTGGAATGTATATGCATGTTGTATATATGGATATGCTGTATATATATGCTATAATATACATACTGTATAAGTTGTAAATGCTGGGAGATACACCCACAGTGTATATAGCATATACATAAACACCGTATACATAATGCATACATACATATGTTGTGTGATGTATAAATAATAGATATAGTGTGTTAGCCCATCCATTTGGCGGTGGGTCACGTATGGGGGTCCCACCATGATATAAATGCCTATCTGCATAGTCTGTGCAAGGGACCCCACCAACTAAATAATAGTATATTGTGCCTGCTTATTGGGACAAGTATTGACGGGCCTGTACCCCTCTCAAATAAGCGCCAAACCATCATGATTTGGGCCATTCGACCAACATGGCGTCCTAGAATCGTAGAACTTATCAGCTAATGCAAGGGATTTCTCTAGGAATCTGTTCAAGTGACGCAAGGACACTAGCTTCTTGAGAGAGCTCACACCAAAGGACACCCTACAACATATCTAGTGATGATTCTTCCCCTTAAGCTTTCCATCTTCTCATTAGCTTAAGTTATAGTTTTTATTTAAATTCATAAATGATATCTCCCTTTCATAATCACATGTGTTAGCAGGTGGAAATTGACTGTTGTATTATATGCTTTATGATTATCCTGTATAATTGTTCATGCTTGTGAATTTCTTTTTGTGGATTGCTTATGAAACTTAAATTGGTACATTAGTGGAAAAATTCCCACATATGAATGTACACCCATACTTTGGATGTAACTTGACTAGTTGTGATCGTAGTAGGCCTTCGACTTGGTGGTTATTGAGTGATGGCCTAGATGGATCATTGATGTGGGCCTACCAGCCAGGGTTGTTGTGTCCAATGGATTTCAAGTATGGTCTTTTATCGCATGGTTCTGATACTCGCCCTATGTGGCCTACTTTGATATCGCCCTATGTGGCTTTGTTCTAGTATTTTCCCTATATGGGTCTGATGTTTTATATTGTGTAACCGTGTGATGCTAAGCCCCATATATTATAATATGATTGGTCACTAGTCGACGGGGTTCCATTAAACATCTTAAGGTGGTAGTCTCATGGGCCGGGGATGGTGGTAATGGGACATTATGCCCGAGCTGTCGCCTACGCTGGGCCATGTGCTCCCTGTAATGACCGTGAGCTTACTTAAATTGGCTAGTTACAAATGGACTAATAATGGGCTGACAAGGCATACATACATGACATATTTCGATGACTTGGATCACTCTGCCCTGCGATTACGCTGCGTGTTGCGCCTATGACCAGTCATTCAATTATGATATTGACTCGGATTATCATGCCCTGCGATTACGTTGTGTGTTGCGCTGATAACCAGTCTTATCCCTGGGTAACGACCCCATTGCTCGTCCGGATGTTTTACCCGGGGCACAGACCGTCTGGATGTTTTACCCGGGTCGATCATTACATTCATGCATCCATACATCTAACAAGACTGCATTTACTCTGTTTTGGTTGTCTGTATGTTTTATACTATTTCTTACCTAACGCGGCGGTGTGTAATCTTGAGGGGAATTCACATTAAGTTGGCCACTCATCCATCAAATATAAAACTGTACAGGTAGTACAGGTGGCTTAAGTGATATGCATGTTCAGACTTGATAAGGAGCAGGGTACGATCACCAGGAATGCTTGACTGTATGCTTGGAGGAGCTGTGTGATCTTGCAGCTTATATGCTTTCTATTATTTCTCATGTATTAGATCATGCAATTCTTGTATTTGTTAATTTTGGAGACATTGGTTTGTATAAGTCATTATGGGCATATTTGTATGATAAGGAAATTTTTCTTTTTGTCGATTTGTCCACACTACGCTCATTTGCTTACTCTGATAAAAGAAAAATATTATATCTGACCATCCTTTAAAGCTAACACTCAGGTTTTTGGAACACGGGTCATATATTCGGGTCCTGAAAACTGGGGCGTTACATAAACTAAGTATTAACTTTGCCTTTGGAATTGGCAAAATATCATGTTCATATTCTTATATATATTATTATGAAAATGTTGAAATTTTTTCCCATAATCTTAAAAAAATAAACTTAAACCTAATTGAAACCTAAAAATAATAAAAACAATAATAAAATAAACTGAAACCCAAAAAAAAAAAAACTTCACATGGATGACTATCCACACCCCCCAACCTAAAATCTACATTGTCCTCAATGGAAAGAAAATTTAATGCAGAGAACAATAAAAATAAAAGAAAGGGTGGATAGTACCTACTATGAAAAACTCACCTGCTATGTAACACTAAAAAGAATTGAATATGATACAAATCCTACAGAAATGCTCCGTCAGACTAGGAACATCATTCTGAATATTTTGGGTTATGAAGAGGGAAGGGCTCCTCTCCCAAATGAAAGTTTTTCACATAAGGCTTCAATATCTGACCATTAACCTTGTATACATTGCCATTATGTGGATTCTCAATTTCAACAGCCCATGAGTATAAACATTCTTCACAATGAAGGGGCCTATCCATCTTAATCTTAACTTTCCCGGAAAGAACTAAAGACGGGAATTGTACAATAGGACCTTTTGCTGAGGTTCAAAATTCTTTCTCAAGATATTTTTGTCATGAAAAGCTTTAGTCTTCTCTTTGTATATTTTAAAATTTTCATAGGAATCTCTCCTCAGCTCCTCTAATTCATTCAACTCTAATTTCCTTTGTCCACTTGCTTGATCCATATCAAAGTTTAATTTCTTTATTGCTCAGTAGGCTCTATGTTCCAATTCCACAGGCAAGTGGCAAGCCTTCCCATACACCAATTTGTATGGAGACATTCCAATCGGAGCCTTATAAGCAGTCCTATAAGCCCATAAAGCATCAGATAGTCTGAGGGACCAATCCTTCCTATCTGGCCTAATAGTTTTTTCTAAAATGTGTTTGATTTTCCGATTAGAAATCTCAGCTTGTCCACTCGTTTGTGGGTGGTATGGGGTGCTCGCTTTATACTTAATGTCATATTTATTCATCAAAGCCTCAAATGTCTTATTGCAAAAGTGAGACCTGCCATCACTAATGATGGCCTTTGGAGTTCCAAATCTAGAAAAAATATTTTCCTTGAGGAATCGTATGACCACTTTGTTGTCATTGGTCCTACTTGAAACTACCTCAATCTACTTTGAAACATAGTCCACACCAACCAATATATAAAGAAATCCAAAAGAAGATGGAAATGGGCCCATAAAATCATTACCCCAACAATAAAAAATCTCTAATGGTAAAATTGGGGATAAAGGCATCATGTTGCGCCTAGACACTCTTCCCAACCTTTGACATCTATCATAAGCAACATAGAAAGCATGGGTGTCTTTAAACATGGTGGGCCAGTAAAAACCACACTGTACGATTTTTACAGTTGTTTTCTTAACAGAAAAATGGGCACCACATGCTTCCATGTGACAAAAGGAAATAATACTCTGAACTTCATCCTCTGGGACATAACGTTTAAAAATTTGATCAGTCCCATATTTATATAAATACAGGTTATCCCAGAAGAAGTTTCTAACATTGGTTTCAAAACGCTTCCTATCTTGTGACTTCCAAGGATATGGCATTTTTCCCATTACAAGATAGTTCATTATATCCGCATACCAAGCAATTTGGAGATCGCAAATAATTGTTCATCAGGAAAAGTGTCCTGGATATGCATCTCCTTAGTAGAATCATCTAACACCAATGTAGAAAGGTGATCGGCTACTACGTTTTCTACTCCTTTCTTATCTTTTATCTCTAAGTCAAATTCTTGGAGTAGGAGGACCCATCTCAAAAGTCTCAGCTTTGCATCCTTCTTAGATAACAAATATTTCAAAGCTGAGTGGTCCGTGAAAATGACCACTTTGGATCCCAGCAAGTAGGACCTAAACTTATTTAAAGCAAAAACTACTGCAAGTAACTCTTTTATCAGTTGTTGAGTAGTTCACTTGGGCCAAGTTTAGAGTTCTACTCGCATAGTGAATAACGTAGGGCCGTTTATCTTTCTTTTGGCCCAAAATAGCCCCTATGGCGTAATCACTTGCATCGCACATTAGTTCAAAAGGAAGTGTCCAATCTAGTAGACGCATGATAGGTGCAGTGGTAAGGGATGATTTAATTTTATTAAAGGCACTTGCACACTCATCCGTCCTCTTAAATGAAACATCCTTTTGAAGAAGATTAGTCAAGGGTCTAGTAATAGCACTAAAGTCCTTGATGAATCTTCTATAAAAATCAGCATGCCCTATAAGTGATCTAATATCTCTAACAGTTCGGGGGATAGGTAGATTAGCTATAATGTCGAGTTTTGAGCGATCTACATCGATTCCATTTTTTAAGATAACATGGCCCAAAACAATTTTTTTTTGAACCATGAAATGACATTACTCCCAATTTAAGACAAGATGTTTCTCTTCACACCTAGATAAGATAAGAGATAAATTGTTGAGGCATTCCTCAAAACTACTCCCAAATACAAAGAAGTCATCCATGAAAACCTCAAGAAACTTCTCAACCATATTTGAAAAAATACTTAACATACACCGTTGGAAAGTTGTTGGGGTGTTACACAATCCAAATGGCATCCGTTTGAAAGTAAACGTGCCAAATGGACAAGTGAACGTGATTTTCTCTTGGTCTTTTAGGGCTATCTCTATTTGGTTATTTCTAGAATATCCATCAAGAAAACTATAGAAGGAGTGACCTACTACCCTCTCTAAAACTTGATCAATGAATGGTAGAGGGAAATGGTCCTTCTTTGTGACCTGGTTCAAATTTCTATAGTCAATGCAAACACACCATGTAAGCCCCATATCCTAGACCGTACTGTTCTATAGACTTCCGTGGTCTTCCCAGTCGAATTCCGGCAACCTTCGACTCTTAACCGGTATTTGTGTGCGACCCTGATTCTCATGTCGTCAACCCGAGTCGACTCAACCCAAGACTTGTACCATAGCGACTGCGCCATCACCGCAGTTCCGATGCCGCGACTCGTGCGCCGAGGTGATACCCTGGTCAGGAGATGTGGACCAGCGTTCGGTGCGAGGAAAACGCCACGCGTTGTAAAACTCAAGAGAATCTCTACAACATGTCACCTCAATCAATCCTATCATATCAAGTACATGTCAAGTACACATCACCTTCACCCTTTCCCAAGCAAGCCCCAAAGTCAAAAAGTTCTTACACAAGCCCATACCTTTCTTATACCAAAAACCCCAAAAGTCAAAAATCTCTTACACACCCATCACTCACTCCATCACCCATCACTCTCTTTCTCCCTTTATAACTCTCTCTCTCATTCATTCTCAAACCACTCTCCCAAGCAGGAGAAACACCATACGTATGAACCTTTCCAAGCTTTCCCAAGCATCAAAGGTGGCCCACTTTCCTACCCCTTCATCTCCCATCTCAACCATCCAAACCTCATCTTCTCCGTTGGAATCGAAGCTAAGGAGCTAAAGAAGCCAAGGGGGCAAGAAGATCAAGCGGTGGGTGCTTTGATAGGGTAGTTTTAATATTTTTAAGATGGGCCAAGTGAGGCCAACCGATCAATGGTTTGGATCTCACTTTGGACCCTAAGATGTGGCCGATGGCCCACTTGGATCATCATGATCATTCTATGATGGGGCCATTCTCCATGGACCCCCATCATGATGTTTATTTTCCTTGCATATTTAGGGTCATTTAGACCATCTATATTAGTGGAGAAGGGATCTCCACCGTTAGATTTCTATTTAATGGGCCCACATGTAATGGGACCCACTTGATTTATGTTGTAGATCATTGAAGGGAGGGCCCATAGTGCCAGGGTCCCTCCATCACGCGTGTCCCACTCTCTATCTCTCTCTCTCTCTCCCTCTCTATTTCATTTTCTTTTATGAGATCATGATATGGTTGTGTGGCCCACTTGAATGGACCCCACCATGAGGCATGTATTCTATCCAAACCATCTACAAGTGGGACCCACTTTATGTGTGTTGTATCCACACCATCCTCTATGTGGTGGCCCACCTAAGCAGGGCCCACTTCAAATGTATGTGCAAGGCTAGACCGTCCAGCGTCCCTGGATGCTAGACGTGGTTTGGAAAACACAAATATCAGCTTGTTTCCAAGCTTATGGGTGGCCCACTCATGTAGGCCCCACCTTGATGCATGTGTTCAATCCACACCGTCTAACCTTTTTCTCAAACCATTTTAGGTGTTAAGCCGAAAAATGGAGCCAATCCGAGGTGCTGGCGGACCATAGCATGGCAAACAGTGTGTCTACCATTAAAATCTACCCTGAAGTTATGATGTGCCAAAAATATATTGAATATTGGACTCGTTGGGTCTGTCTTGAGCAGTAAAGACCAATGGCTGGGGTGGATTTATATGATGCGAGCCGCACACCCAAAAAACCACAAGAAAATGCGATTTTAAAAATATATATATATATATATATATATATACATGTATTTTAAGCAGCAGCTGCTGCTGTTGTCAGAATGGCAACAGGCGTTGCCTGCGCACGCACGGGCGGACGGTAGCAACCCACGGCCCCAGCCGTGGGCCCCACCATGATGCATATCTGTCATCTAACCCGTTCATTGGGTGGGCCACTCCCTGAAGTGGGCCCACTCCAAAAATCAGCCTGATCTAGAGCTTAGGTGGCCCACACCGCAGGAAATAGTGGAATAAATGTCTGCCCTTGGAATCCCGTTTTTGGGCCACAGAAGTTTTGGATCCAGCTGAGATTTGTTTTTCCTACTCATTTGGGTCCGTGGGACCTTATCAACGGATTGGATGGTATGTAAACATTATGGTGGGCCCCACGTGGAGCCCACAGTGATATATGTGTTTCATTCCCACCATCCAGGCGGACGGTGGAGCCCACGGTGATTTATGTGTTATATCCCCACCGTCCAGGGGACGGTGGGTGTGTGCGTGTGGGTGTGTGTGTGGGTGTGTGTGTGTGTATATATATATAATATTATACTATATATAATATTGTATATACTATATATAAATTATATATTATATTGTATATATAATATACAGGGTGGTGGGCCTTCATGTGGGTCCCACCATTTAAAGTAGTGGTTAATGACGCCCACCGTTCAAAATTCCAAGGGGCCATAGCATTTTCCCATCAAGTTGATATTAAACATATTTTATGGTGGGCCTTAGGAATTTTAATGGTGGAAATCATCACCACCACTTTTGTTGGGTGTGGCCCATTGGATGTCCATGGGGCCTAATTGGTGCGGCCCATTTGATACACATAAGGCCCATAAGATTAGGCCCATAAGATGTATTCTAAGGCCCATGGGTTATAGCCCATTGCAATGTACATAAGGCCCGTTGGTGCGGCCCATTGATGTGGCCCACTTGATGAATATAAAGCCCATGTGATTTGGCCCATTTGATGTATTTAAGGCCCAGTGGGATGTACCTAAGGTCCATTGCAATGTGTGATCCCAACATGATTCATGTAATGATGTTTACGACAGGCTATGCCTTGGGAGTAATGGTGGTTTGACGTCCACATTGCAAGTATAGTGTTAGTTAAATGTTCGCATTATGACTTTCCCTAGGGCCCATTGTTAGCCTCGTACATGTAATGTATAGGCCGTCTAGGCCCATCTTCGTTATGAACATCATCCATCCCATATAACATGTTTAGTTCTATGATTCATGATCATACGCATCATACGTGTGCTTGATATGAGAAATGACTGATCATAGCATATGCCTTCGGGCAAATTGTTTAGGGGCTCCCGAATAGGGGGTGTTGCCCTACATGAGTGCATGATATGCGCAGGATTGCTGTATGACTGGATAGTGTGATTCATGCATTCGCATTGTGTGATATGGTTACTGTACGCCCTAGTGACATCAGGGTCGTAGCCTCCACAAAAGTATCATGGTTGGTAGGATTGGATACCGGAAATATTGTTCTATATGGGGTGCTATAGATATCCCTGGGTGAAAGTCCCTAAACCCTTATGGTACCAAGAGGTTGCTCCAACGTCTAGACCGAGTAGGTGCATGAGCGTCGAGTGACGATTACCAGACGGTTGCGTTTTTCACTGTGTCGTAGTCGGTTGGAAGGGGGTGCGGCCTTACCCGCCCGAGAGGAGGGGGCAAAGCTAGGCTGAGTCTGACCAGCTCGAGGAATGGGTCCGCTATTGACGAGCCGAGCCCGATATTGGCAGGCGGATAGTGAGGTCTTTTCCACTCACCTTATTGCGCGCGATGGGGCGGCAATCTGGCTTGGAGTGTACTAGACCCCGGTGATATTCCAGAGTTGAGTTGTATTGATATGTGGACTTAGATGAGGATTTGTATGCTTGAGTTGCATTTCGCATTGCATGGCCTTGGTATGGCCGACATTATTCATGCTTTGCACTGCATGGCCTTGGTATAGCTAATGGTATTCTTAGCTTTCATCAGCATGTTCCGCATTACTCTGATACTGCATAACTGTATTACCACTTTGAGCACACACTTTCACTACCCTTTAAGCTTTCTATAAACTTATGCACGACCGTTGCGTGAAGGTGACGTTGGATCGCAGCAGCGCTGAGGCTTGAGCACGTGGCAGATTATTTTGGAGTTTTTGTTCATCATCATTGTATTTCCCTTTATGCTCATTGTACTTATAAAGTTTTTTATCATAGTGGAAATGTGATGGAGTTTTTGGTTGTTGTTTGTGGGTTATGCTTTTGGTTATGCTTATTACGAATCAAACTGATGTTGAAAATTCTTCTCGTAACATCCTAGGATCGGAACCTGGCAAATGGGCGCTGGGAGCCAAGAATGGGGTTCTACGGAGGCTGTCGGCACCGGATTCGACAATCGGGAATTTTGTGAGCACGGTTTCTGAGTTTGGGGCGTGACACGCCAACTCGTGGTGACATGTGTTGGTATGAGTTTATTATTAGAATTCTACACAATAGTTATTCCGGATTTCTTTGGGACTACTTGAGTTGGACTCACCCAAACACTATTGGATATTGGGTAGATAATTCTCACATCCAATAATTTGATCACCTCATTTTTTACAACTTCCATCATGTTTGGATTGAGACGCCTTCGAGGTTGTCTAATTGGTTTGGCGTCCTCATCGAGGTGGATCCGATGGATACATATGGAAGGGCTTATACCCTTGATGTCAGAAATGGTCCAGCCCAAGGATCCTTTGTGGTCCTTTAGAACTTTCAACAATTTAATCTCTTGATCCTTCTCTAAAAATGAAGAGATCACCACAGGATAAGTTTTATTTTTACCTAAGTATATATACTTAAGCTCATTTGGTAGTAGTTTTAAATCAAGCTTTGGAACATTGGTTGGTGATGGCAGAGGTCGCAAGTCCTCGATAGATAGGATTTGAGTGCGCGGTCTCCATTGGTACATATCAATGTCCTGGGTGGTAGTGCTCTCATTATCATCACAAATTTCAGTAAACACTTTTTCTAAATCAGAATTTTTCAAGTCCCCAATGACTTAAATCAATTCCTCAGTCAGACTAGGTTCCAATTCCTCTTCTTTTATCAAGCGGTCCATGAAATTCATCTCATGGATCTCATTATTATCAATGGGCTGCTTACATAGATTGAAAATATTTAGCTCTAGAGTTAAGTTACCAAAAGACAAGTTCATCATTCCATTCCTGCAATTTATGATTGCATTTGAAGTTGCTAAGAATGGGCGGCCTAAAATGATGGGAACTTAAGCGCTAGCATTTACGCATGGTTCAGTATCTAGTACAATAAAATCCACGACGAAGTAGAATTTCTCCACTTGGACTAGCACGTCCTCTAAGATTTTTCTAAGTACCTTAATAGAGCGGTCAGCGAGTTGGAGTGTAATCGTGGTTGGTTTAAGCTCACTTAACCCCATTTGTTTGTAAACTGAATAAGATACTAAGTTGACACTTGCACCCAAATCTAGCAAAGCTGCTCAATTTAGAAATTTTCAATAATATAAGGAATAGTGGGACTTCCCGAGTCTTTGTATTTGGGTACAGCCCTTTGTTGAATGATAACACTCACTTTCTCAGTAAGGAAGGCCTTTTTGTGCACATTTAATTTTCTCTTTATAAGGAATAGTGGGACTTCCCGGGTCTTTATATTTAGCATATGATGAAATTTGTCTAATGGCATTAAGTAGAGGAATATTGACAGTAACCTTTTGGAGCACATCCAACACCTCTTGATATTTCATGGGGATAGTTGGATTCCGAAGTCTAAATGGGAATGGAACTGGAGGCTCATATGACTTAGTCTCTTTATCTTTTTGTTGTTGCGGCTCTTGAACCATAGCTGGTTCATCATTTTCTTGAGACAGTGGCTCATCCTCTGGCATTTCTACCAGTTGCATTAACTTGTTATCGACATCTTTTCCACTTCTCAAGGTAATGATGGCCTTAGCTTGTTCATGATGTAGCTCACTTGGATTTGAGTCTCCAATAAAATGTGTGTTTCTAGGGTTCAGCATAGGTTGAGAAGGAAGGGTGCCTTTTTCCCTAGCATTTAGTTGAGTCTCAATCCTAGCCATAAGTGTCTTTAATTCCTGATTTGATTGGATTAGAGACTGATTCATTTGAACTTGAGAGTTCATGAATGCGGTCAATGCATCCTCCATAGATGATCGCTTTGGTGGGGGCACATATGGTGCATTGTTAGGTGCCTCAAAGAAGTTGTTTTGTGGAGGCATTTGAGGTGCATTGGGCGCATTAATTTGTGGTCCATTCCTCCAACTAAGATTAGGATGGTTATGCCAATTTGGATTATATGTGTTTCTCATTGGTTGTATAACTGACCTTTGGTAGTTATTTATAGCATTTGCTTGATCATGCTCATGCGTGATATTTTGTACAACTGAGATTATTAGAAAATTCTTTGTGTCATAGTTTGTACCATCACAAATGCTATAAAAATTACCTAAGGAAGTGTTTTCTTTAACCATATCAATCTTCCTAATTTTCAAGGCTTCGACCTTTCTAGCCAATGCAGCGAATTTTGCATTAAGGTCATCTCCCTCTCTTAGGACATATATCCCCGCTTTCTCTTTAAGAATAGGTCTAGTTTGGTCTGATTTAGCAGAGATATTCCATGTCTGCGTATTCTCTGCTAACATATCTAGAAAATCCCAAGCCTCATTATGATCTTTATCAAGAAACGTTCCACCACACATCATCTCTATGAACTGACTGGTATCCATGGTGAGCCCCTTTCGGAAAGCATCAATCACGTGTCATGGTTCATAACCATGATGTGGACAAGTAATTGAATGTCTTTGAAGCGCTCCTAAGTTTGAAAAAATAGTTCATTCCCCTTTTGGGAGAATGACATGATTTCTTGTTTTACTGCGTTTGTTTTATGCTTGGGAAAGAACTTTTTCAAAAACTCTCTATTTAAGGCTTGCCATGAACTGATGGTAGCAGGTCTTAGAGAGTTGAGCCATGCTTTGACCCGATCCTTTAAAGAAAATGAGAATAACCTAAGTTTAAGTACATCCCTATTGCCATTGTTTAATTGTAATGTTACAATTACTTCCTCAAAGTCCTTGAGGTGCAAGTAGGGGCTTTGAGAATCCAAGCCATGAAATTTAGGAATTAATTGAATCACACCTAGTTTAAAATCAATGTTCACTGTTTGAGCAGGGAACACTATACAAGATGGTAAAGTTGATCTCTCAGGGTGTAAATGTTCACGTAAAGTCCGTGGTTGGTTTAACACATTCCTATGAACTTCATTTTCATCCTCAAGAGGAGGATTAGGTTGATTTGCTCTGTTTTGATTTATAGTTAGATCTGCCCGATTTGGATTTGGATTATCAAATGGGTTTGCCATGGAATCTAAGTGATGTTGAGTGCCTCTTCTAAGTGAATGATCAATGCCTGGAACTAGTCCACCTTCGGAGGAGAGTTGATTGTTTTAATCCCTACTCCAACGGGACATAAACCATCCACACCACACAACAAATACCACTAATTCAAATAACAAGTATGATACTTAAAATAAAAATAAAAACTTAACCAATAACCCAGGCGGCAGGGCCGACTATGAGGGTTTAGTCCACAAATCAAAAATAAATCAACAACCCAGGTGGCAGGGCCGACCATGAGGGTTCAGTCCACCAAAAAAATAATAAAAATAAATTAACAAAAGTAAAACTAATACAGAAATTAAACTATACCAATCTGAAAAATAGATTCAGCGGATGATCTTTATGATCAAACAACAACTGTAGGACAACCATGGCACTTGGGTGATAAAATCCCAAGCAGGGCAACCTTATGTCATGGTTAGTGCTTAAAAGACCCAACTGAATTTATTTTCAAAGAAAAAAAATTTATAAAAAATTTAGAGGGTTTAGAAGAGAACTTACCTTAGAAAAAAACTTACCTTAGCTATCTTGCACAGATCTGATCTATCTCAGTGTCTTCCCAGCAATAGCGTCAAAAACTTGATTGCTTGCCTCCAAGTGCAGAGGTTCGTAAGTAGTATCCCGTGAATACAGGGTCGATCCCACAGGAAGATGAATTGTGAGAAGGAAAAAATCAAATGCAAAACAAACTAAGTAATAAAAACTAAATTGATGATTTGATTTTGGGATTTTTGAATGGATGTAATTCAACTGAATAAAATAACACCCAAGCTTCAAAGTTCCACACATAGGTTAATATTCCAAAATCATGATGACTTGGATAATACAAGTAGGATCTGAGCACTATGGTCAACCTAATCGGAAGATAAAATAGTTTAAATATTTTAATAAGTGATATAAAATATTAGAAAATCATGAATTTGCACCATTGATATATATTCTCAAGCGTCAGTGATTTTAAGAATTCAATATCAATGAGATAATGAAAATCAAAGAAATATAATAGGTTGAGAACCTCTCCTATCTAGGAAATCTGATTGATCTAGGGTAAGCCTATCCATCACTGTTGATCTCATATGATGGAAACATATGGATCTCACAAGAGGATAAAAAAATAAAACCTAAATAATAGATAACATGCATACACCATTCTTCTCATCATTAAAACAATCAATCATCATAATCTTAAAGAATTATTAAACCCATGTGCTTCCCTTCTAGCTTGGGCTAGAAGGAACTTAGAAAAATATAATTAAAATAAGAAAAAAAAAGTAAGAAAAAAGAAATAAATGTAAATAGAAAAGATCTAAAAAAATACCTTATAGAACTTTAATAAAATTAAAAACTATTTAAAAACCCTAATTCTTGCTTTGGGATGCAGTGAATGATGTTTAGGAATGCCGTAGGAAGCCCTATTTATAAGTAGGGAACTCCAATTTCGTACAAAGTTCAAAAAAACCCTAGAAACTGCCTCAAATATATATTTTTTTCCAAAATAGACTTATCGCTGTACAGTTTGTTTAAAATAGATTTTTTGCTAGGCAGTTCTCCAAAAAAGACTTCAGAGCTTCAGAATACACTTTTCAGGATGATTTCAGGATTCTTCACTTCAAATCTTTGATTCTTTTCATTTCTCACTTGGTTTTCTTGGATCTTTGGCATGTGAATTCTTCAATCTTAGTCATCTAAGATCAATCCCTTGCCTTGGTGATTCTTGAGCATCAAATCCATGCTTTTTAACATCCTTTTTCAATCCAAGCTCTTAAATTCACCTTGCAACACATAGATGAATAAAATAGAACATTAAGCTAATTCATGTTCATAAAACCAAGATGTAAATGGGGAAAATTATGCAATATTTGAGTCTCAACACCTATCAACAGCATATCCTTAGGATTGTAAGTTTTGTCCCATGTATTTTACGGTAATTGTTTAATTTGGCAATCTTTAATATGTTATCCTTTTTTTACTTTCTTACATGTATTGAAATTTGATCATGGTTATAACAAAATGGGCCTCGCTAATAGACGAGCTGACGATGGCCTACGCAATTGCCAAGCAGCGAGATAAACCATACGCTAAAGCGATTTGGTGTTATGAACGGGTAATGCACTCGTCACATTACACCATGTCTGACTTTTATGTGTTCTATCATGTTTTGACTAATATATTATTTTTTGAATCATGGACTGGTGTATGCGCCTATAAATCATGAAAATGCACATTGGTTTTTGCTGCTCATCTATCCTAGAGAAAGAGAAATCGTTATATTGGATAGCTTATGCACAAATCCATTAATAAAGTACAAGAAAAAGATGAAGAAGATGACTAATGCACTCCCCATTCTCTTCCATGCCACTAGAGACAGCACAACGCTTGAAGGGAAGAAGTGGACCGTTAGAGTTGATGAATCGGCGCCGAAGCAGGAAAATGGTTTTGACTGCGGCATATTCGTAATGAAATTCATTGACATTTTGTGTAACGGTCTCACCTTAGCAGGAACAGAAATGCAAAAATTTACCACCGATTGTAGGAAGTCAATAGCATATGATTGCCTGTCTCTAGTCTATAGATGATATTTGTCAAGGGCATGGGAGAATTTTTGGAGAGATGTTGCATTATATACATTGTATTAATTTCATTGTTGAATATGCTTGTACATTGTGTCTCATTCATGTACTACTTCATGTTATATACATTGTATTATATACATCATTGAATATACAGTGTATGAGGTTTACAGTAATCTTGGAGTGCAGAAAATTTCCAACTCTGTGCATTTCAGTCTGAGTTCCTTCTCTAATCACGATAGCCTTGGGAGGGTTGATCCGAGGGATGGGATGACTACAAAAGGGATGATTAAAACTATATTGGGTTATCTTACCGGTCCTAAAATCAGAATACCATCAAGATAACCCAATATAGTTTTAATTAGCCCTTTTGCAATCAACCCATCCCTCGGATCAACCCTCTCAACGCTATCGTAATTAGAGAAATAACTCAGAGTGAAATGCACATACTTGGAAATTTTCTGCACTTACTCTAACGCTCAATTTCCAGTTTGCCCCGCTGAATTTGATGCTTGCCCTACTCAATTTTCTGTTTGCCCCACTTCATTTCATGCTTGCCCCGCTCAATTTCATGCTTGCCCTGCTCAATTTTCAGTTTGACCCCCTCAATTTCATGCTTGCCCCGCTCAATTTCATGTTTGCCCCTCTCAATTTCCAGTTTGCCCTCCTCATTTCATGCTTGCCCCACTGAATTTCATGCTTGCCCCACTCAATTTCCAGTTTACCCCGCTCAATGTCTTGCTTGCCCCGCTCAATTTTCAGTTTGCCCCGCTGAATTTCATGCTTGCCCCACTCAATTCCGGTTTGCCCCACTCAATTTCATGCTTGTCCCACTCAATTTCCAATTTGCCCCACTCAATTTCATGCTTATCCCACTCAATTTCCAGTTTGCCTCGCTCAATTTTCAGTTTGCGCTATTGAATTTCATGCTTGCCTCGCTTAATTTTCAGTTTGACCTGCTCAATTTCATGTTTGTCCCGCTCAATTTCCAGTTCGCCCCGCTAAATTTTCAGTTTGCCCCGCTGAATTTCATGCTTGCCCCGCTCAATTTCTAGTTTGCCCCGCTCAATTGGGACTTCTTGTGACTCCAAAAGTTTTTTGATCACATTGATATTTATGTTTTTGCAAAGATACATTTGCTAGGGCATAAATGAGTTGATTGGGGTAAATCAACTAGTAACTTTGTCAATTGGATCATATAAAAGCAAATAAGTTACCGTACTTTTATTCACACAACCAATTTGAAGACGGCGAACCCCAGCTTCTCATTAAGAACCCTAATAAAATTTCAAATACTCCCAATAAGGATGGAATTTATTCATAGAAGGATTGAAATTGTAAGCCATACCTTTACAACAAACTGATTAATCATCACCAAGAGCATCTACAAAGGGCCGCGTAACTTTTTCAACTCTTTCCTACAACATATGATGTTATAATCTTAAGAAAAGGGTGAAAACAACACTGAAAATTCTTGAATGAACAGAGGACTCTTTTGGAAGTCACAGAACAAGTGGTGGGGAGAATTGCACTAACCTTATCAGGATATGGGAGATTGTCCATGTATATAAAATAATCCTTAACAGGTGATGCTACAACCAAATCAGAAAAGGTTGGATGTTTGGTCCCTCCAAGACATCCAGCACCAAAATGGAATTTCATTGAAAGGCCATCTTTATTCAAGCCATTCCCTTTTTCTCCAAATGAAACAGTTGGGGCTGCTGTATTTGATGCAATCAACGCCACCACATGAAATTGGCCATTTATATATCTTCCAAGATAAAGGATAGCACGCATTTATATATCGAAGACTTGTCGATGATATCTACTTATATACCAAACATATTTGCCATCGATATTATCGACACATGGTCGATCATATCGATGTAAGTTATCGATATTATTGAGAACTTATCGATAATATCGATGACTTATGATTTGTGTCCCGTGTGGAAATTTGAAAACTCATATCGGCATATATCGATGGTGATTCAATAGTATCAACACCATACGTCTCGATATATCGATGATTGCTTGATATTATCGATTATGCTTGTAAACTGTCTAGCAAGATGACACTGAAAATTCCATATTTTCTCGATATATCGACACTTGGTCAATAATATCGATTATGGCTGCAAAGTGTCCAGCAACCAAACACTGAAAATTTCATATATTCTCGATATATCGAGACCATATCGATAATATCGATGTTAGATGATGGATATATCGAAGACTTGTCGATGATATCTACTTATATACCAAACATATATGCCATCGATATTATCGACACATGGTCGATGATATCGATGTAAATTATCGATATTATCGAGATCTCGTTGATAATATCGATAACTTATGATTTAAGTCCCGTGTGGAAATTTGAAAACTCATATCGACATATATCGACGACAATTCGATACTATCGACACCATACGTCTCGATATATCGAGCACTACTCAATAATATCGATTATGCATGTAAACTGTCCAGCAAGCTGACCCTTCAAATTCCTAATATTCTCGATATATCGACACTTGGTCGATAATATTGAAGTTTAAACATCGATATATCGACAATGAGTTGATGATACCGATTATGCCTTCAAACTGTCCAGCAACCATGCTTGAAATTTTCATGAAATATCGATATATCGACCCTACCTCGATAATATCAAAATATCAAATCTTGATATATCGACAACCTCTCGATATTATCGAACGATCTTGATTTTACAAAAAACCCTTCGTATCCTGCATTTACTGTTTTCACCAAACCATCCTTTATTGCCCTAGGTTTCCCTTTTCATTGCATTGCTTCTTCTAAGACGATCTCTCCACTTCATCTCCAAAAGATTTCTCCACTTTAGAAAGCTTATTTACTCAAGCAATCTTCTGAAGACTTCTTCACACCCGATTCGGTAAGTTTGTTTGCATTGCAATGAATATGAAACGCTGAGTTTGTTGATAATGGAAACCCCTTTTCACCTTCCTTCCTTCCATTTTTCAAACTGTCAACATGAGTTAAGCTTCTTTTTAAAGTTGAAAACGTGGTGCTGCATACCATGTGAATGGTAACGATTTCATATAGAAGTGGCATGTTGGTAGGAAGTATGGTATGGTACCACAAATTGTGTTACCTTGCCCATACAGAGTTCTTCACTCAATTACAATATATTTTTATAGATACATCAGTTCACTGTTCAATGATAAATCATGAATTGGCCAGATATATATATTTTTCGAGTTTATGTTATCATTTCCTTTGTTTGAAACAGGCACTACCATCTCAACAGTCATAATGCTGAAGGATAAAGGGAAAAGGGCTATGGTTGGAGAGTCCTCGAGGGGAGATCGCACTAAACTCCGATTAAGACCTAGATCGGAACGAGCAGAGGAACCGACTTGCCTGACTGAATCACCATCTAGATGAGTTCGTACTCAACGGAGTGCTCCCATTCAGGCTCCTCCTCCACCTATCCAACCAGAACAGTTGATCCCATAGGTTCCTTCTCCTCCTGAGAACATGTATGACAAATTTTACGTCCGAAAAATAGTGTACGAGAAAAAGGTCGATCGAGAGTGCATCCAGCCATTTGGGATTCCACAAATTTTGGAGAAAGTTAGGTGGAGTAATCTCCTGGATTTTGGAGGGACAGTTAGAAATGAACAAGTGATAAGATTTTTATCCTACTATCACTCGCCGGTATTGCACCCTACTTCATTTGTGGTGACCATGGGAGAGACCTCCACCACCACTGATCCTGGGGTAGTTGCACAGCTTTTAGGGATTCCAGCGTCTAAGCGAGGCTTAACTGATCATGACATTAATTCCATAGATGTACGGATAGAAATGACTAAGTATTTTTGTAACAGATAGAATGTTCCGTGGCATCGGGGTAATGCACTGAGAGCATCGAACATGGAAGACAAGTATAAGGTGTTACACAGTATCTTCTGCTCGAATGTTTATCCGAGGGACTCGAATAAGTCTAACATTACATCATATATGTTAGATATTCTATACAACATCTGTCATGATATTCATTTGTGTCTTCCCACCATCATTGTTCACTTCATTGTCGACTGCATATCGAGCACGAGAAGCACGACCATTTTATTCCCACACCTATTATGTTTACTCTCCCGTTATGTTGGCTTGATGCCCACTACTGACCAACCCATACTCGTGAAAATGTTTACACAAAACAACATTAAGCGCTTGAAACTGGAAATGAAAGGGGCATCAACATCAGTAGGGCGTAGTGAAGATATTATGGGAGAGAGAAGCAGATGCAGCAGAGACAGATGCTGCAGAGACAGATGCGGCTGAGACAGATGCAGCCGACACTGACTATCCTACAAAGGGAGAGCAGTGTGAGGTGCCACAACCCTCATATGGTCGTACTAGTCGGAGGATACTATATCGTGACCACTGGGAATCCATTATTAGGCGTATAGATGAGCAGGACAGACGACTTACGTGACGGAGCGGCTTTCTGAGGCTATCAAGAAGGGTATCGAGCGGATCGAGCATAAGATTGACACCCTTATTGCCACAATCACCTGCCGGCGTGATGATGTCGCTCCACCGAATGGCAGTCCATCCAGCAAGACTGGATTTAGTCATGTCTATTGGCTTATGCATCAAATATCTTTTGGGGATGCCAAGCCTATCGGATATTATCTTCAAACTGTTTCTTTAGATAACGGCGTGAATATTCTTTGACTGATGCAGGGGACTGATGATTTTAGTACCTAAACTTGGGGTACTGGATTTTGATTACAGTATGTGGTGTTATGATGAAATTTATTTATGCACTACATGTTATTTATGCACTTCATGTTATGTTGCATGCTCTTAATTTCATTGTCAGCGGGGCAAACTAAAAGAACATATCCTATAATTAATTATTTCATTATCCACCAAAAATAATTACAAACTATGCAGCATACAAAAAACTACATAAATTACAAAGTATGCTATACACCAGGTATAGGAAACTTGTACTTCCAGCGATTATGCCCTGTTTGTTTGCATTGCCCCACACTTTACTTTTTTCGTTTCCTCTCCACGCGAGAGAATTCTAAGCTTTTTGGGTCTTCCAGCTAACCTCCTCTGTCCTAGGGGTCTAAGCTTTCCTCTTTCCTTGAAGGCTGCTAAAATTTTTCACTCGCTTTTGTCGCATACTGGGTACACCGATTTGCTATACGTGACTAGGTAATTATGTGCCGTGTAGAATGGGGAGCAGTATGAATAATAAGGAAGATTGTAGTTTATGCATGCTGACAAGACATGTACATGAAAACTCACTAAGCTTAACTGTATCATTATAATCTCCAACAACATAGTACTCATCTTGAGAAATTGCTTGACAGCGAACATCTCGCACCTTCTGCACAAGATCCTTTAACTGTTTCTCCACCCATGGTGTCAACAGACCCACAAATGATGCCGCAGATTCTCTTCTCTCGAAAAACAATTCCTGTATCTTGAATCTTACCGCCTCTATTAATTTCGTAATAGGGTATTCGCGTGCTTCTTTAAAAAGGGCATTAAAGCACTCAGATATGTTTGTAGTGACCAAGTTGAATCTTTTTCCTAGAAAGTGCAAAGATTTCCATCTCTCGTACCTAATTTTTGTCAGCCATGCATATACTGGGGGGTTGGTCATTTCGATATTATGCATTAATTTCTCAAATTTAGCCCTCCTGCATGTCCTCACAGCCCACTAGTAGTACATCTCTAACGACTTGTCTTTAAAAGTGTCCACCAAGTTTCTGTAGATGTGGTACGCGCAATACCCATGGATTGCATGCGGGAAGACTTGGGGAACATCTTTCATTAGACATTTATGTCGGTCGGATATAATTATAAGACCCTCCAGAGACCCTAACACATCGTTAAGGTAGGTAAGGAACTAATTTCAACTACTGTTGTTATCTAATTCCCCGATGCCAAATGCAACTGGAAATATATGATTGTCCCCGTCTAAGGCTATGGCGATGAATAGAACACCCTTGTATTTGCCCTTTAAGTGTGTCCCCTCAATGGCCAATACCCTCCGCAATAAATTTTAAAAACTTTGAATGCATTGTCCGAGCGCTACAAAACATCACTCGAATCTGAAAGTCTCTTGGTTAACAAGCACGACAGTAACTGTCCCTGGGTTAGCCATCCCTAACTCATAAAAATACGAAGGGAGTTGATTGTAAGAGTCTTCGTAAGACCCCATCACGTGATTAATTGCAAGCTCCCTAGCTCTCCATGCCTTGCTATAACTGATAAGAATATTATATTTCTCTTGCATGGTGAATACAATATCACGTGGCCTCAACCCTAGGCGTTGCTCAATGCGGCTAATAACCAGATCACATCCTAACTTACTGCTAGCTTGCTGGTGATCGCTCTTCATCCATAACAAGTCATACGTGTGTTTTGACGTATAAGTCCGTATTTTGAATATTCCCGTATCATTCACCCGAGATGCATGAACCCTCCATTCACATGTATCTTCGAAGCACACCACGGTAAATCTCCTAGAATTTGAATATATTACCCTATATTGGAAATCATTGCGAATTGCAAATTGGCTCAAAACATACTGGCACCTACTCTTGTCCTTAAATGTTTGCCCAATGACTATATCGATCGGTTCACATAACGAATCAGTATATTCCAGCATTTCTGCATTGGTGAATGCAGCATCATCAAACGGCATGGAAACTTGACGAGTGATGAGGTTTGATGTTTCGAGAAGGTCTCGAAGCAGAATGTCGCTTACACGCACAGATGGGATGGTGGATGATGATGGCAGATCTGTTGTTGATGCTAAAGGCGGTGTCATGTATTCATAATTACTGTTAACGTGCACCACTAACTTGGTTAGTCACGACGTTTGATGTTTGAGGCGGGTCGGGCAGTTGTGTCATGCTCTGAACTCAAAAACCAGGATCACAAAATTCCAGATCGCCGAATCCGGTGCTGACAGCCTCCATAGTACCCCATTCTTAGCTCCCGACACCCATACACCAGGTTCTGATCCTGGGATCATACAAGGAGGATTTCAAACATGATTTTGTTTCAGTATAAGCATATCTATAAGCATAACCCACGAACAATAACCACAAGAACACCATCACGAAATCCACTATGAATAAAACTTTGAGTACAGCGCGTATGAAGGGAAATACAAGATAATGATAATAATAGAAACTCTTGAAGCTCACAGCACGCTCCAACTATGGCGAAACTATGGCTGCGTCCTGGTGTCACCTACACGCATCAATCATGCATAAGCTTATAGAAAGCTTAGAGGGCGGTGCAAGTGTGTGCGCAATATGAGCGTGCTCAGAATGCAATGTAAGAGTAATGTGGAATCATACTGATGAGTACATGAATGCAATCAGCCATACCAAGGTTATGCGGTGCAAACATGAATGTTGTCGGCCATACCAAGGCTATGCGATGCGAAATGTAACTCATGCATGCCAATCCTCATCCATATGTCAATGCAACTCCTCACTGGAGTATCAAATATCAGTACGGTTCTCATTCTGTGTAATCACCAGGGTTTAGTACACTCCAAATGGCACTACCTCTTTCCCAGGGGCGCAGTCCAAGTGAGCGTAAGAAACCTCACTATCTGCCTGGCCAATAGTCTACCAATATCTATCCAGCACGTCGATAGCGGACCCATTCATGAGCTGGTCAAACTAAGCCTAGCAATGCCCCCTACCCTCGGGCGAGTAAGGCCACACCCCTTTCCAATAGACCATGACACAGTGGTAGACGCGGCCTCCTGGTATTCGGCCCTTGTGTGCTCGTATATCTACTCGGTCTCAACGTTGGAGCCATCCTCTGGTACCATCAGGTTTAGGAATTTTCACCCAGGGACATCTATGGCACCCCGATGCTTAGTAACAATATTTTCGGTGTCCGATCCTGCCATCCACGATGTGCCTGTGGAGGTCATAGCCCTGATGTCGATAGGGCGTATAATAATCATGTCATACAAATGCAAAGTGCATGAATCACACTATCAGTCGTGCAACAATCCTGCGTGTACCGCGCTAATGAAGGGCAACTCCACCTATCAGGGGGCCCATAAACAATCTGCCCCAAGGCATATGCTATAATCAGCCACTCCTCATATCAAAGTATACATATGATGCGTATGAGCATGAATCATGGAACTATACTAAACATGTTATGTGATGATGGATTCTGTTCATAAAGAAGATGGGCCTAGATGGCCTACACACAACAAGTATGAGCCTAAAAATGGGCCCTAGGGAGAGTTATAATGCAGACATTTACCAACATTATTCTTACAATGTGGACGTCAAACCATCATTGCTCCCAAGGCATGACCCACCTCAAACTTCATTACATAAACCATGGTGGAATCACTCATTGTAATGGGCCTTATGTACATCCCGTTGGGCCTCGACCCAAGGACTCCAAATACATCAAATGGGCCGCATCACATGGGCCTCATATATATATAGCTGGGCTTCAACATCGGGCATCATATATCACATCGGGCCTAATCAAATGGGCCAAAACAATGGGCCGAATCAACTGGGCCAAGTCGAATGGACCGAGTTGAATGGGACAAGTCAAATACATCAAATGGGCTGCATCACGTGGGCCTCATATATATCAAAGAGGGCCTCAACAACATACCTCATACACATCAAGGTGGGCTTCAACAACATACCCAAAAATAGCCATATTGAAGGATCATTTGGACCATACCCTAAGTAACAGTGGAGATAATTTTCACTGTTTAAACAATTCACAAGGGCCCACCATAAGGTTTATTTCCCACCCAATCTAATCCTAAGGTCTTAAGGACCTGGATTAAAAGGGAAAAACAGATATCGTATTGGTCCAAACCCTTTAGTCCAAGGGTTTTGATGGTGGACGTTCAAACCCACTGTCTCCTGAAATGTGGTCCACCTGATCCTAGATCTATCTTATTTTTAGTTTCAAGACTTAAAATGAGCTTTCAAAATGGTTGGACGATTTGGATGCAACACATGCATCATGGTGGGTCCCATAGGGATGGACGGTATAGATAAAGCAGGTGGGACCCATAAACTTGGTGACGCCACTACAGCAGCTATGTAGTGAGGTACACCAGCCGTCCCACCTCCCCATGTGTGGGGAGGTGTGGTATACAATGCATACATCAGTGGGTCCCATGTGGGGCCTACCATAACGTTTATCTTCCATCCAACATGTTGATATGGTCACACGGACTAGAATGAAAAGGAAAAACAGATTTCATGATGATCCAAAACTCCTGGACCAAAAAAAAGGGTTCCAATGGTAAACATTTAATCATCACTGTTTCCTGTGATGTGGGCCACCTGGGTTATGTACACGACTGATTTTTGGGGCGGCCCGCTGCCTTGAGGGGGGCCCACCAAATGCAAGGTGTTAATGTTCAACACACATCACGTGGGGCCCATGGCTGTAGGTCCCAGCCCACCACGGCAGCACAGGATGCTACTACATCCAGAGGACGGTCAGCAGCAACACCTGCTACTGCCTAAAAATTTATTTATTTATTTATTTTTATTTTTTTGAAGATTTTAATAGGTGGGGCCCACATCAAAGGAATCCAGTCCGTCGGCTGGGTTCCTTGGCTCGTGACGGGTCTAACAAGCCCAATATTGGGTATGTTTCAGTGTGTAGAAAGGTTAAACTAGATTTTAACAATGAAATCTACTGTTTTTTATGCAATGGCCCGCCAGATAATTAGATTGACTTCATTTTTCGGCTCAACGCCTAAAATGAGCTGAGAAATGGAATGGACGGTGTGGATTTGATCTGTACATCAAGGTGGGGCATACATGAGTGGTCCACCCAAAAGCTTAAATATAATATATATTTTATTATTTTTTTTAATTTTTTATTAGCTGTTATTACACAACCATGTCAGTACACGCACTCCATCTTAGCCGCACCCTGTCCAGCGTCCAGGGACACTGGACGGCATGGATATAACACAAGCATCATGGAGGGTCCCACATGTACGTGGCCCACATTTCATCAAGGTGGGTCCCACCTGATGGTTCTGACATTTGTGTTTTCTCACCATCCAGGTCCACTGGATGGCCTGGATAAAATAGATGGACGACGTCGATAAAACACATCCATCATGGTGGGTCCACGATTGGTGTGCATCTAGTGGGCCATGCCCGTTATAAAAGAGAGAGACAGAGAGAGAGAGAGGGAGAGAGAGAGAGAGAGAGAGAGAGGGATCGGTGAGAAGGGGAGGGACCCCGCCACTATGGGCCCTCCCAAAATACAAAGCGTACATCAAGATGGGTCCCACCATATGTGAGCCCTCAAATAACAAAATTGATGGTTAGATCACCCACCTATTGCACTCCTATTCTCCTTGCCTTCACTTTTGATGGTGGTTGATGGAGTTTTGATGGTGGGGATGAGAGGTGAGAGGGTAGGGAAAGTGGGCCACACTTGGCTTTGGGAGAGAGAGGGCTTAGATGTGGGATGTTTGTTGCTTGGGAGATTTTTTTTGAGAAATGAGGAAGAGAGAGAAGTGATGGGTGAAAAGGGATGGGGTGTGGTGTGATGGGTGATGGGTGGAGTGATGGGGTTGTAAGAAAGGGATAAGTGGAGAGAGAGAGAGAGTTGACTTTGGGAATGAGAAGGGATGGGTTGTTGTACTTGGGGTATGGAGTGTACTTGACATTGATTGATTGATTAATGAGATATATTGTAAAAATTCCCTTGAAATTCACAATGCGTGGCATTTTTCTCAAAATGAATGCGGGTCCACATCTTTTAAGCTAGGTATCGGATCGGTGCGCGAGTCACGACGTTGGAACTGCGGGGACGGCGCGGTCGCAAAGATACAAGTTTCAGGTTGAGTCGACTCGATATGCAGGACTCAGCTTAGGATCATGCACAAATGTCGGATACAGGTCAAGGGTTACCTGAATTCGATCGGAAGGACCGCAGAAGCCTACAGAACGGTACGATCTAGGATACGGGTTTTACAACTCTCCCCTCCAAATAAAAATTTCGTCCTCAAAATTTACATAATCATTGCAACCAGACATAACTCATAAGGAAGAAGAAACATAGCATCATCATATAAAATCGGAGACAACATACAAGATACAACATATCATCAATCATCAAAGAGATTGGGATAGCGCTCTCGAATCTCGGCCTCGCGCTCCCAAGATGCCTCATCAACAGAATGGTGACCCCACTAAACTTTCACCAAGGGAATGACCTTGGTCCGGAGGACCTGCTCCTTCCAATCAAGGATATGAACTGGCTGCTCACTACCAAAAAATGAAGCAAAGGCTACGGACCATTTGGGCTTTTAGCTACGGTTTTAAACTGTAGCTATATTGCAAAGGGTTTAAGCCGTAGCTAAAAGCCCGAAAAAACCAAAAATAAGCCACGCAATTTTCTTTCCCTCGGGCGGGCTGTTTTCCCATCCTCTATTTCCTCTCTTTCCCTCAGCGAGCTATTTTCCCATTCTCTATTTCCTCTCTCTCTCTCTCTCTCTCTCTCTCTCTCTCTCTCTCTCTCTCCCACCCACTCCTTCAAAATGCAGGAGATATACCGAAACCCCCATCCCTTCCTTTCTCCACTCCTCTCCTTCATCCCACACCCTAAATCTACAAAAACCCCTTCAACCAGCCGAGCCCTAGATCTGTAGAAACCCCTTCAACCAACTGATCCCTAGATCTGTAGAAAGCCCTTCGACCAACCAAAATGCATTCCCAAAACTTGCTCTCTCAAAAGCATTTCTAGGGTCTCTCTCTCTCTCTCTCTCTCTCTCCCCCCCCCCCCTTGTTATTGCTGCCTCTATCTTCTTCTTCTTCCTTTTTCATTGCTTGGCCTGTCTCCCTTCCTCACTCATCTTTTCTTCTTTTGCAGGGAGGCTACTTCCCCAACGCAATCCGATATTATCAAAGATCCCTCTCTAAGGTGCTTTTATGCAAAATCCGAATATTCTGATTCAAAATCTGCAGATGGTTGAGAGGTGTACTGGAAATCCATAGAAACAGAGATCAAATCCCTACTAGAGAAGCTCTTGGACGTCAAGGATGCAATGTCTGCTCCTGCAATCCCTACAACCTCCATCACCTAGAAGCTTACACGTCACAGAGAGATACTTTACGTATTCACTTAATGATGCAATATGCAGGTTTGCTTTAGTTGCTTTAGGGTTTTGATTTTGTCTCTAAAATGGAATGGTTTGGACTGACGTACATGTATGTCAAGTGTGACTATATCAGTCATGCACATTGTGTTTGACAAAATGACTGAAAGAAACCAGAATTAGAAAAGAAAGGGTGCTCTTCTCTTTCCATTCATTGACTGGTTTTTTTTTTTTTTTTGGGGGGGGGGGGTATTGATATGAATTTGGTTTTCTTTACTATTTTAAGGTGGAATTAAAGTAATTGGATCCTATTATGCTACGATGTTCACTATCTTGTTCTGATCTATCTACCTATCATTTATGAATGCACATTCTCTCCCTCCATTTTCTTGTTTAAAAAACTTTTTTGCCCCAATCTTTTCAGGATAGATGTCCTGTTAGAACTGGTGATTGAGAACCACTTTTCCCCAAATGATGGTACTCTTGAGGTATGTTATTGCACCTTAATTTCTTTCTTAATAAGATAATATATCAAATTCCCCTTTTATTTTATTTTATTTTTTTCTACACATCAACAGGCATATAATATATGTAGGAACTGATGTCTAAAAATATGATTATTACTTGACTCTATCCCTGCTATAGTTTGAAATTGGCTAGTAATAAGGAATGGGATGAAGGAGCACAACACAAACATTTTGGAGATAGTTCGTTCTTTGGATCTCCCAAACAATCCCTTAGATGATATTATTGATCAGGTAGCTAGTGGTTTAATGCCTTCAAGATAGTTCTGAGTTTGTTGAATCTAGTTGAGGCCTTCTAGAAACAAGATGTGTTTATGTGGAAGCACTGACTTGTATGGCTATTGCTTCTCATTCTTAAAGCTGATGCAATCTTTCTTATACTGGAGTATTTTGTTATGTTGTATAATTGTGACATTTAGTAGTTTTTGAGGTTCGAGATTCTGTCTAATGCGAGTTTAATTTTTGTAAATTAAAAGCATAGTTTGTTGAGACTGTATACATCTGAATTTGCTGCAATTTTGTCATTTTGAACTTGTGTGGAAATGTTTATGCCGTCATTATTTGCTGTCATTTTGTGGAGCTTTATTTTTAAAAGCTTTAATTTATCAATGTTAGTTTGTTTGTCTTAAGGATTGTTGTGCTATATATGCTAGCATTCAAACAACGGACCTTAAGATAACTGAGGAACTTTTCCATTTCCGTATGAGTTGAGTCATATTGTGAATATTTTCCACCATTTTTTCTGTTTGGTTTCAGCATTGCATTGTTTTGAATGGTACTTGTGTTGGTATGTGCATTTAGGAAGTTGGATGGGTAATGACCATCATCCAAATCACTCATAACAAATGAGTGTCATATACATGTCTTTAAGTTTACCAGAGTAAATTTTCCATGAATGCTTCAGCATGTCAAGCTCATGGACTTGACATGGATATGTTTGATGTGGCCTAGGTGTGGAACCATCTGTCCATTCCAATGTTACCAAGATCAACCTCATTCTTTTGACAAAAAAAGAAAAAAAAAAGAAAAAAAGAAAAAAAAAAGGTGGCACTAGTTAGCCATGAATTGTCCATCATATGGAAATTTTGATATCATATGCCTTTTGACGATCACTTTGATTGGGTGATCATCAACACAAGATTAGTAGCTGCCAAAATGTACGGCCGATATCAAATTTAAGCAATTTGTCATGTCCTTTAATATATCACTATCATTGGATGATCCAACCCGGCTAATGATGAACATCAAAGTTCTAGAGGAAAGCTAATGTTGTATTGGGTTGGAAGTGGGTTTGTTCCATTTGGGGTGGTTGGAGTTGCCAAAATTCGCCAGGCGGTTTTTAAATTGAAATTTGTGGTTTTGGGGAAGAAGCATTTGGGGTGGTTATAGAACTGGGTTTTGGAATTTATAGTGATTTTATAACTGAAATTTGTAGCTCTTGCTTTGAAATTGTAGGGAATATTTGAATTTGGAGGTCTCCTCTTAAGGGTGGATTCTTGAAGACTAGGTGTTGTTTTGGCTTGAGTTCGTGTTCTGTTTGAAAGCTTTCAATTTCTATTTTGGTTGTTGGATTTGTGGAAAAATGGCTTGTACGTAGCTGGGATCGAAATCTGATGCATTCTAACGACAAGGGCAGGCATGGTATGGAGCATTCTCTCTTCTTTTCTTTTTTGTTAAATATGTGGAAACCGGTTTTAATTTTGTTGGTTTGCATTCTTCCCTGTTTTGAATTAGTTTCAAATGTATTCAATTAGAAAAAGACAGTTTTAGAAGCTTAGACATGGATCTGAGATGAGTGTGTGTACAAGGTTGCTCATGTCGTGTGCATGAGCTGCCTTGCATGCAAATGTGTGTACAAGGTAGCTCATGTGCATGCTAAGCCTACATGGATCTGAGACGGTTTTAGTTGAGCTTTGCTAAGCCTACATGTGTGTACAAGGTAGCTTATGTGCATGCATGCATTTGCCAGTGTGGGATGAGATCCAATCCATTCATTAGAGCACTACCACTGTAGATGTTCTTGCGTAAGAATCAGGTTGGTCCTCCTGGTTGAAGTTTTTTTTACTATCCAGCTACTTTGAAAACTGTGGTCCACCTATTGATTGAACCAGATTTGTTTTCATGCAAAAGCATCTACATGGTCAAACCCACTTGAGACGGTTTGGATATTACACCAGTACACTCTGTTGAGAGTCTTGAGACTCAATGTCGTGTGCATGAGCTACCTTGCATGCAAATGTGGGCTTTGCAAGTCAATCCACAAAATGATTCTCTGTTAAGATTTTTTTAAAAGAAAAGTCATGATAGAAAAGACACAACTCCATACCTCCATAAATCCTTGGATTTTTGGGTCAAATCCAAATCTTCCCAAGTCAATCCACAAAATGATTCTCTGTCAAGGTTTTAATAAAAAAGCTATGCCCTTGCAGCCATTGTATTAAATGCTCCTCAAATCCATGGCTTCATTACCAAACAGTGGATTTTCTTGTTTTTTTCCTTGTACGGATTGATTTAATATGAATTTCCTTCATCCTACAAATCAATCATCTTTCACTATGGGTTGGAAATTTCTTAGTAGCTTATAAGGTTTCTTGACGTGGAATGATTTGTAAAAGTTTGCCATTGCAGTGTGAATTTGTCATTGCTTGAAATTTGAATCTCTAGTGCTTTAGATGAAAAATGCTATGAAAGTACTCTTTTGTTTTGCTAATTCTTCTATTCTGAGGTCGGCACCATTTTCTGGTAGGTACTAGAAGATGTCTGATGCTGAGGATATTCCAATCTGGGATACTTTTTGTCCATGAGGTCCATTGTTCAATGGTTTTGGGATCACTGAAGCATGTGCCCCACTTGTGCAAACTGAACATATTGTACAAGCTCTCAGCTTAAGCATTGTATAATACCTCTTAGTTAAACCAATGACCAGGAGATTCCTCAACATGATATGCTCTATTGCCCTGATTTGATAGTTCAAAAGGATGAAGAGGTTGATGGAAATGTTTCTAATAGAGTTAAAGAGTTGGGTGGGTGGGTGGGGAGGAGATGTGCCTCTATAGTGTTGGGGTTGCATGCTAATGAAACATGAAGGTAGATTTTTTGTTCTACTCATTTCTCTTTCATTAGTAGGTGTATTTCTTTTCCGATAGGTCAGTGGTAGAGCTCTGTAGCCATTTTCTCTAGATAGTTACAATAGCTCGATGGAGGTAATGTTATCTTATCTTGCCATGTTTTATTTGTTTGATCGATTTGTCACTTTCTTTTCTATTTGCAAACAAGGTGGGTTGCATCGGGCGACGTGGTTGAGAAGACTGTTGAGAGGAGGCAGAAGAGGATGATCAAGAACAGGGAGTCTGCTGCTCAATCAGGGGCCAGGAAGCAGGTGGGCCTGTAAAATCAGGTTGCTTGTTTTGAAAATCAATTATTTCCATTTTCTTTTTTTTTAAGACTGAGAATTTATTCTCATTGTGGCAAGCATACAGGAACGAGCTGGAGAACAAGGTTTCACATCTGGAAGAAGAGAATGAAAGGCTCAAGAAGCAGAAGGTGTTTACCTATAATGAGAAGGATGTTAACTACAGATGGACAAGGTATATATGCTACTCTGAGATCTCATTTCCAGTTATGTAGTTCTTGAATTGTCTACGCTCTTTTACTTCTTGAATTGTTTCGTTGTTCACATCATTTGATGTTTTTTTCTTTTTAATTATATTGATGTACTTTATAATGTTTTTTTGTCCTTCTCTTGTGTAATATATTTGTGCTCTGGGTTTTTATTTCGATGTTTTTTAGCTCATGGGTTTTCTTATTTTCTTTTTCTTTTTCTTTTTTGATGGAGCTTTTTTCTTGTTTGTTTTCATTTATTAAATTGTTAATCCTCAATTCGCTATGTTGTATTGATGGGTTTCTTCCTTTTATGCATTTTATGATTTGTTCTTCTGTAATGATGGTTTTTAGCTCGTGGTTTTTCTTTTGAAACTAATTACCATTCTCAGCCTTTTGAACCCTGTCCATTGCCAGCCTCAGTCACCAACAGATGCAGAATAGTGTAAGAAGTATATATGAAAAGTTCTTGTGGTTTGAATGGATTTGAAGGCCTGGAAGTGTTGTTTAGATGATACTAACTGTTGCTTTGTTTGCATTGTCTACTTTGTGTAGTGCGACTTACATCCTAAAATGGGCCACATATAATCAGAATCCTTCCTGTCCTCAGTGCAAGCATCTGTTTCAGTTTCTCAGTGTTCATCGATCACCAGATGGAAGGTATATGATGGCCCTGTTTGTTAAGTAAAAATGGAAACTATAGCTATCACACATTATACTTGTTACAGAAATATGCAAGGGTCAAATGCACCTCATTTTCTGGCCAATTGAATTCATTTATCAATCCAACCAGAACTGGCCAATTGAATGCCACCTCATGGATGGGCCCAAGCTAAAAAAAATTGCAATAATCAGGAATATTTTAACCATTCCATCTGTATACCCTTTTTTCCCTTATGAGTCATGATCGAAATGGTTTCTCAGCCCTCAAAAAGGGTGAATGATGGGATGTGTATAAACTTTTAGAGTTTTAGTTTGTGCCTCATCCAAGACGTGGCCTAGTGATTGGGCAGTCTTGGTCAATCGCCATGTGCACCAATCCACGGTTTGTAGGATTGGTGCTGATTTTCTAAATAGTACCTGATATTTACAAACTCCTAAACTGAATTGAGATGTTCCGATCCTGGCTGTACAGTATTCACGATTGCATGTTCGAGGAGAGTGTTTGTCTGCTCATTAGAGCCACTTGGTTTGTGCCTCTACCATTGGAGGCTCAGGAAGAATCCTCCTATAAACAAGAAGCTATCTATCAGTATGAGGATGAGGAGGATGACGATCTGGATGATAAAGTATACTTTGGCAGCTCCTCAAGCCTTCGTATCGGTAACCATAGGTGTTTTATACCTCTTTAGTATCTGGATGACGATCTGGATGAATTTTGCCCCTTTTTTTTGCAATTAATTGATTGAATGAAGGATTGTAATTGATTCATTATTGAATGAATGAATGATTATGCAGGTGGTAATTGAATGAATGAATGATTACACAGGTGGTAATTGAATGAATGAATGATTATACTTTTTTTTAAATGTAGGCAATAGCCATGGATATTGACCGTAGCTGAGAATCTGACAACCATAACTATCATTATATCCAGCTTATTGCTACGGATCCAGCACTACTTTTAGCTACAAATACTATCCGTAGCTGTTTGTACTTTTCGCTACAGAAATAGTTGCTACGGATTATATCTGTAGCTATTGTAATCTATGGGTACGGATTAAATTCGTAGCTATAGGTTTTAGACTTATTGTTACGGCACCTACGACTACAGTCGTGCTACGAACTAAAACCGTAGCTATAAGCCTTTAGCTACGGCTTTAATCTGCAGCTTTTGCCTAGTTTTCTAGTAGTGGCTCAATGTAAGAAGCATCCTCACGAACCTCTAGTGGCTACCAATCATTATGGACGCTAGACAACTGAGATGGCAAGGCAAGCCGATAGGCCACGATGCCAACGCGCCCAGTAATCTTGAAAGGTCCTATAAATCTCGGGGCAAGCTTGCTCTTCGCTCCAAATCGAACTACGCCCTTCATGGGCGAGACCTTGAGATACACTCTGTCCCCAACGGCGAACTCCAAGAGATGACGCCAATGATCAGCAAAACTCTTCTACCAGCTCTGAGCTGTGCGCATCTTCTGCCTGATGATATCGATAGCCTCTGACATCTGCTGCACAAGCTCGGGACCTAAAAGACGCTGCTCTCCGACCTTGGTCCAACAACTCGGAGATCTGCACGATCTGCCATATAATGCCTCAAAAGGAGTTATGCCAATGGTTGCCTGATAACTGTTGTTGTATACGAACTCAACCAATTACAGATGCTTATCTCATCTACCCCCGAAGTCAATCACGTAGGCCTGAAGCATGTCCTCAAGGATCTGATTGACCCTCTCGGTCTGGCCATCGGTCTGCGGATGGTACGCGGTGCTGAGCTGCAAAACAAACCCCATCGCTCTCTGAAAGCTCCTCCAAAACTGAGACGTGAACCTTGGGTCTCGGTCAGAAATGATCGAGACTGGAACGCCGTGCAGTCTCACAATCTCCTCGATAAATAACCTCATAAACCGGTCCAAAGGCCAAGTCTTACGAATAGCAAGAAAATGTGTCGACTTCTTCAGACGATCAATGACACCCAGATGGTGTCGTGACCACGCTGACTCCTCGGCAAGCCCATGATAAAATCTATCGACACATGCTCCCACTTCCACGTCGGGACGCTCAACGACTGTAATGGACTAGGGGGTCTCTTATAATCGGCCTTGACACGCTGGCATGTGTCACACTCGGCCACAAAACTGGCGATCTAGCGCTTCATCCCCGCTCAAAAATACTGTCGCCTCATGTCATGATACATCTTCATCGAGCCAGAGTGGATAGAAAACTGTAATCGATGTGCCTCGGTCATAAGATCTCTGTGCAACTCAGGAATATCCGGGACACACAATTGGCCTCTGAAGTGAAGTCCACCATCAGAACCAATCTACCAATCTGTCTGACTCTTAGATGCTGCCTCTGCTCGGTAATCCTGTAATGACTCATCTGCCTGCTGAGCCTCGATCACCCTAGCGACAAAAGAGGGTTGAATCAAAAGGTTCGATAGCTGAACGATAGAAGATTGCAGACCAAAATCGAAGTCATACTCTGCTATATCCTTGAGCATCCTTCACTCCTGAATCATCATGTGTGCCACCATGCCTCGTGGCTGACGGCTGAGGGCATCCGTCACCACATTCGCCTTGCCTGGGTGGTACTGGAGATCAAAATTATAGTCCTTCAGGATCTCCATCTAACACCTCTGCCTCATGTTCAGCTCGGACTGAGAGAATAGATACTCCAAGCTCTTGTGGTCGGAGAAGAGCTCGAACCTCGAACCTGACCCCATAGAGATAATGTCTCCACACCTTCAATGCGAAGATGACTGCTTCTAGTTCTAAATCATGCGTGGGGTAGTTCAGCTCATGGACCTTGAGCTGACGAGATACGAAGGTTACAAGTCTATCGTGCTGCATCAAGACAGCACCTAAACCAATACGTAAGGCATCGGTAAATACAACAAATCCATCACTCCCAGAGGAAAGAGTGAGGACAGGAGCGAACGTCAAACGATCCTTCAGCTCCACGAATGCCTGCTTATATGCGTCGGTCCAAACAAAATCTACGCCCTTCCGAGTCAACCTGGTCAACAGGGCTGCAATATGGGAGAAGCCCTCAATGAAACACTGATAGTATCCCGTTAAACCAAGGAAACTATGGATCTCGGACGCAGTCGTAAGCTGGCCCCACTGACGCACTACCTCAACCTTCGAGAGGTCCACTATGACACCCTCCCTCATCATCACGTGACCGAGGAACTTCACCTCTTCCTGCCAAAACTCACACTTCTCCAGCTTCGCATATAGCTGGTAGGCATGAAGGGTCTGCAGTGTGATCTCTAGATGCTGCATATGGTCCTCACGGGTCCTTAAATATATCAAAATGTCGTCGATGAAGACCACAACATATTGATCAAGATACAGACGGAAGACCTCGTTCATCAACTGCATGAAGACCGCAGGTACATTGGTCAATCCGAAGGACATGACCTGAAACTCAAAATGACCATAACGCGTCCTGAAAGCTGTCTTCGGGATGTCCTCCTCTTGGACCTGAATTTGTTGATAACTGGAATGCAAGTCAATCTTCGAAAAGAACTGTGTACTTTACAACTGGTCAAACAAATCATCTACCTCGAGAGCGGGTACTTGTTCTTGATCGTGACCCGGTTGAGCTCGCGGTAATCCACACAGAGCGTCAACGAGCCATCTTTCTTTCTGACGAAGAGTACCGGCGCCGCCCACGAAGAATTGCTCGGACGAATGAATCCCAACTCAGGCAACTCGTCTAACTCCTGCTATAGCTCACGCAACTCTATCGGTGTTATACGGTACGGGGCCTTCGATATAAGCGCGGTACCGGGCACAAGATGATCTGGAACTCAATATGTCAAGGCGGCGACAATCCCGGAATCTCCTGGAACATGTCGGGGAAATCACAAACAATCGGCCACTGATCAATACAAGCGGCAACAGGCTCCTCAAAGGCGCAGGACATCAAGCAAGACAACGGCTCTCCTCGGGGTTCTGCAACGAACTGAAACTGCGGTAAGCCTAGTATGCAGAATGTGACTTCCTCATAGAACAGTCCAAGATGGTGTGGTACTCGGCAAGCTAATTCATGCCCAAGATAACGTCAAAGTCTAACATCGGCAACACGTACAAGTTGGCGGGCAAGAAAATCTCTCCCACTAACACAGGGCAAGATTAATAGAAGCCGCCCAATACTGTGGTCTTACCAAAGGGCGTCGATACAGTCAATCCCTCACTAGCAGACTCTGTCGGTAACCCAGTCAATCGGCAAAAATCCTCAGACATGAATGAGTGCGAAGCACCGAAATCAAATAACACTCGAGCGATGCATGAAGAGACTGGAAGTATAACCTCAACGACTCCTCTGGAGGTCTGCGGGTCCTGCTGAGCCGCGTAGAACCTAACCTGAGCTGGCTGGGGAGGTGCCTATTCCCTCTGAGGTCTCTAGTGCTGCTGCTGCCTCTGCGACGACCTGTACTGTTGTCTCTGCTGCTACTGGGGCCTCGCTGGCTGAGGTGGCTGCGGTCGCTGCTGTGCTGGAGGTTGCTGTTGCGGTCGCTGTTGTGCCGAAGACTGTTGTGGCCCTCTCGGCTACTGCAGATGAGGGCGGGGGCACTCAGACATGCGGTGCCCTGTCCCACCACATCCATAACAGGGCCCTGAAAATGGATGTTGGGGTGGCGCTGGAGGTGCTGCTGGTGCTCTAGCAGGTGAGTGGCTCCTGTACCTCTGTGGCCGTCGATGCTGCTGGGAGCTACTAGAGGGGACTTGCCTCTTCTGGCCTCTCCTCTGATCTTGATCGCTCTGTAAACTGGACCACTCAGTCTCGTAAATCTGAGCCCTCCGCACTACCGCCTGAAAAGTCGGGAGCTCATGCCCAATAACACGGCCTCGAAGACCGTAATGTAAGTTGTTCTCGAAACGGCGAGCCTTGCGCCCCTTGTTATCGACCAAATACGGCGCAAACCTCGATAGAGCCACAAAACGGGCCGCATACTGCACCACGGACATGCCCCCCTGCACCAAGGTCTTGAACTCTAGTGCTCTCTGACGACGAATGTGGTCGGGGAAGTACTGCTGCTCAAATCGATCAACGAAATCCTCCCATGTCCAAACATAATCAGGCCCTGCAACACGGGTAATGGAGGTCCACTAATGCTCGGCCTCTCCCTAGAGAAGAAACACAGCCAATCGGACTCGCTGCTGGGTCGTACATGTCATAGTATCAAGAATCTTCTCCGCATCGGAGTGTCATCTCTTGGCTATAGTTGGATCTGGCTCGCCCTAGAAACACGGAGGATCGAGGTGTCTGAACTTTCGAAGAAGGGCGCTCGCGCTCTCCTACTCTGCCTGCGCTAGCGAAACAACTGGGCACCTGCTTTGTTCCTGAAGCGTAGTCGTCACAGCCTGCAATATCTACTGTAACTGGAGGTGCTCACAGGTACGGTCGGATCCGTACCGGTCTCAGGTGGAGGAATGACATCCTCAGGCGAGGGAGCAGGGATCGCAGGGGGTGGAACGGGAGCCGCAGGTGGTAAAGCAGGAGCATCGGGTGGTGGAGCAGGGTTCGCTCGGGTCACTCTCCTGTGCGGCATGTCCTATAGGAAGAATAAGGACGTTAATCAACCTTGGGAATCGCACGTTAGTGAATTCAATCGGAAGGTTACGCATTCAGAACCTAATCGTCCTAAACTCATAACAAACATGTGATGTTGTTTTCGGTTATTCCTAAGTTATGCTCTTATACCAACTTCTGTCACGCCCCGAACTCAGAAATCGGGCTCATAAAATTTCTGATCACCGAATCCGGCACCAACAACCTCCGTAGAACTCCATTCTCGGCTCCTGACACCCATACACTAGGTTCCGATCCTGGAATCCTACAAGGAGGATTTCAAACATAATTTTGTTTCAGTATAAGCATAACCATAAGTATAACCCACGAACAATAACCACAAGAACACCATCATAAAATCTACTATGATCAAAACTTTAAGTACAGTGCGTATGAAGGGAAATACAAGATAATGATAACAATAGAAACTCCTAAAGCTCGACTGCATGCTCCAACTGTGGCGAAACTACGGCTGCGTCCTGGTGTCACTTGCACGCATCAATCGTGCATAAGCTTATAGAAAGCTTAGAGGGCGGTGTAAGTGTGTGCGCAATATGAGCGTGCATAGAATGCAATGTCAGAGTAATGTGGAATCATGTTGATGAGTACATGAACGCAATCAGCCGTACTAAGGCTATGCGGTGCAAACATGAAAGTTGTCTGCCATACCAAGGTCATGCGATGCGAAATGTAACTCATGCATGCCAATCTTCATCCATATGTCAATGCAACTCCTCACAAGAGCATCAAATATCAGTACGGTTCTCATTCTGGGTAATCACCGGGGTCTAGCACACTCCAAATGGCACTACCCCTTTCTTAAGCGCACAGTCCAAGTGAGCGTAAGAAACCTCACTATTTACCTAGCCAATAGTCTACCAATATCTATCTGGCACGTTGATAGAGGACCATTCACGAGCTGGTCAAACTCAGGCTAGCAATGCCCCCTATCCTCGGGTGAGTAAGGCCACACCCCTTTCCAACAGACCACGACACAGTGAGAGACGTGGCTTCCTGGTATCCGACCCTCGTGTTCCCGTATATCCACTCGGTCTCGACGTTGGAGTCATCCTCTTGTACCATCGAGTTTAGAAATTTTCACCCAGGGACATCTATGGCGCCCTGATGCTTATTAACAATATTTTCGGTGTCCGATCCTACCATCCACGATATTCTTGTGGAGGTTATAGCCCTGATGTAGCTAGAGCGTATAGTAATCATGTCATACAAATGCAAAGTGCATGAATCACACTATCAGTCGTGCAACAATCCTGCGCATACCGAGCTAATGAAGGGCAACTCCGCCTATCAGGGGGCCCAACAATCTGCTCCAAGGCATATGCTATGATCAGGCACTCCTCATATCAAAGCATACATATGATGCGTATGAGCATGAATCATGGAACTATACTAAACATGTTATGTGGTGATGGATTATGTTCATAACGAAGATGGGCCTAGATGGCCTACACACAACAAGTATGGGCCTAAAAATGGGCCCTAGTGAGAGTTATAAGGCAGACATTTAACCAACATTATTCTTATAAAGTGGATGTCAAACCATCATTACTCCCAAGGCATGGCCCGCCATAAACTTCATTACATAAACCATGGTAGAATCACAGATTGTAATGGCCCTTATGTACATCCCGTTGGGCCTTGACCCAAGGGGTCCAAATTCATCAAATGGACCGCATCACATATGCCTCATATATATACAACTGGGCCTCAACATTGGGCCTCATATATCACATTGGGCCTAATCAAATGGGCCGAAACAATGGGCCGAATCAACTGGGCCAAGTCGAATGGGCCGAGTCAAATACATCAAATGGGCTGCATCACGTGGGCCTCATATATATTAAAGTGGGCCTCAACAACATACCTCATACACATCAAGGTGGGCCTCAACAACATACCCAAAAAGAGTCATATTGAAGGATCATTTGGACCATATCCCAAGTAACAATGGAGATAATTTTTACTATTTAAACAATTCACAAGGGCCCACCATAAGGTTTATTTCCCACCTAATCTAATCCTAAGGTCTTAAGGACCTGGATTAAGAGGGAAAAACAAATATCGTATTGGTCCAAACCCTGTAGTCCAAGGGTTTTAATGGTGGACGTTCAAACCCACTGTGTCCTGAAATGTGGTCCACCTGATCTTAGATTTGTCTTATTTTTAGTTCCAAGCCTTAAAATGAGCTTTCAAAATGGTTGGACGATTTGGATGCAACACATGCATCATGGTGGGTCCCATAAGGATGGACGGTATAGATAAAGCAGGTGGGACCCACAAACTTGGTGATGCCACTACAGTAGCTATGTAGTGAGGTACACCAGCCGTCCCACCTCCCCATGTGTGGGGAGGTGTGGTATACAATGCATACATCAGTGGGTCCCACGTGGGGCCCACCATAACGTTTATCTTCCATACAACATTTTGATAAGGTCACATGGACCAGAATGAAAAGGAAAAATAGATTTCTTGATGATCCAAAACTCCTGGACAAAAAAAAAAAGGGTTCCAATGGTAAACATTTAATCATCACTGTTTCCTGTGATGTGGGCCACCTGGGTTATGTACACTGCTGATTTTTGGGGTGGCCAGCTGCCCTGAGGGGGGCCCACCAAATGCAAGGTGTTGATGTTCAACACACATCACGTGGGGCCCATGGCTATGGGTCCCAGCCCACCACGGCAACGCAGGACGTTGCTGCGTCCAGAGGACAGTCAGCAGCAGCGCCTGCTACTGCCTAAAAATTTATTTATTTATTTATTATTGAAGATTTTGATAGGTGGGGCCCACATCAAAGGAATCCAGTCCATCGGCTGGGTTCCTTGGCTCGTGGCGGGTCTAACAAGCCCAATATTAGGTATGTTTCGGTGTGTAGAAGGGTTAAAGTGGATTTTAACGGTGAAATCTACTATTTTCTATGCTATGGCCTGCCAGATAATCAGATTGGTTTCATTTTTCAGCTCCATGCCTAAAATGAGCTGAGAAATGGAATGGACGACCTGGATTTGATCTGTACATCAAGGTGGGGCGTACATGAGTGGCCCACCCAAAAGCTTAAATATAATATATATTTTACTTTTATTTTTTATTTTTTGTTAACTGTTAGTACACGCACTCCATGTTTGCCGCACCCTATCCAACGTCCAGGGACGCTGGATGGCATGGATATAACATAAGCATCACGGAGGGTCCCACATGTACGTGGCCCACGTTTCATCAAGGTGGGTCCCACCTGATGGTTCTGACATTTGTGTTTTCTCACCATCCAAGCCCACTGGATGGCCTAGACAAAACAGATGGACGACGTCGATAAAACACAGCCATCATGGTGGGTCCACGATCGATGTGGATCTAGTGGGCCACGCCCATTACAAAAGAGAGAGAGAGAGAGAGAGAGAGAGAAAGGGATCAGTGAGAAGGGGAGGGACCCCGCCACTATGGGCCCTCCCAAAATACAAAGCGTACATCAAGATGGGTCCCACCATATGTGGGCCCTCAAATAACAAAATTGATGGTTAGATCACCCACCTATTGCACTCCTCCTAGATCCCTTGGACTCCTATTCTCCTTGCCTTCACTTTTGATGGTGGTTGATGGAGTTTTGATGGTGGGAATGAGAGGTGAGAGGGTAGGAAAAGTGGGCCACACTTGGCTTTGAGAGAGAGAGGGCTTGGACGTGGGATGTTTGTTGCTTGGGAGATTTTTTTTTAGAAATGAGGAAGAGAGAGAAGTGATGGGTGAAAAGGGATGGGGTGTGGTGTGATGGGTGGAGTGATGGGGTTGTAAGAAAGGGATGGGTGGAGAGAGAGAGAGAGAGAGAGAGAGAGAGAGAGAGAGTTGACTTTGGGAATGGGAAGGGATGGGTTGTTGTACTTGGGGTATGGAGTGTACTTGACATTGATTAATTGATTTATTGATTGATGGACATGTTGTAGAGATTCCCTCAAAATTCACAATGTGCAGTGTTTTCCTCAAAATGAATGCGGGCCCACATCTTCTGACCTAGGTATCGGATTGGTGCGTGAGTCACAGCGTTGGAACCGCGACGACGGCGTGGTAGTAAAGATACAAGTTTCGGGTTGAGTCGACTCGGCTTAGGATCGCGCGCAAACATCGGATACGTGTCGAGGGTTACCGAAATTTGACCGGAAGGACCACGGAAGCCTACGGAACAGTACGGTCTAAGATACGGGTCTTACAAGTTGATCATTGCTTACTACCACTTGTAATAGAAAAAGATTGTATTTGAATTCCACGCTATACTCCTTAGCCACAATGTCCACATATGTTGTGGTATTGATGTGTTGCATTGTCTCGATGACTAACGGGATGAATTTATTCGAATGCTCAAACTGATAACCCAGGAACTCTCCGACGTCATTGTTGTCTTCGATTTCGATTGGAGGCATTGATTCGTTAGTGCAAGGATGCAATACTTTCATCTTAATATCACAATATTCTGGTTTGCTCTTAATAATCTTGTAAATTCTAGAGCGAAGCTCCTCATACGTAGTCTCGAGACGTAGCGTAATTTATTTTGAAGTTCCACCCATGTACAAGTATCGCTTGTTTTCAAATTCTAACTCCCCGCCAAAAGAGCACATGATTCTCACAGCCATTATCTGAAAACTAATAAAATGACACATTATCAGTGAATCGTAAAACAATGGAAGCTTTCTATAAGACAAAACTCGATTAAATAATGAAGGACCGACAGCTCAGTTTCTATTATAGATAAGGATGATAAAGAGCTTAAGGAAATAAACAGTAAGCTACGCGTTTATATTTCAAATAAACAACTAGATCTTATACGGATTAGGCCTTCGTTGTTAACGAATGATTTGAAGTGGTGCTAGTTTATTTTGTTTGTGACGCTATCTATCATGACATTGAGCGAGGGAAGCTTTATTAGTTTGAGCAGGACACACATGACATTCAGCGGGGTAAACTGAAAATTGAGTGGGCCAAACTAGAAATTCAGCGGAGCAAACATGAAATTCAGCGGGGGTAACATGAAATTCAGCGGGGCACACATGAAATTTAGCAGGGCAAACTAGAAATTGAACGGGAAAAACATGAAATACAGCGGGGCAAACATGAAAATCAACGGGGCAAACAAGAAATTGAGCGGGGCAAACTGGAAATTGAGCGAGGCAAATATGAAATTCAGCGGGGGTAACATGAAATTTAGCGGGGCACATATGAAATTTAGTGGGGCAAACTGGAAATTGAACGAGAAAAACATGAAATTTAACGGGGTAAACATGAAAATCAGTGGGGTAAATCATCAATTTGAATGGGGCAAACAAGAAATTTAGCGGGGCAAACTGAAAATTGAGGGGGGCAAACATGAAATTCAGCGGGGGTAACATGAAATTCAGCGGGGCACACATGAAATTCAGCGGGGCAAACTGGAAATTGAACAGGGAAAACATGAAATTCAGCAGGGCAAACATGAAATCAGCGGGGCAAATGATCAATTTGAGAGTGGCAAACAAGAAATTCAGCAGGGCAAACAAAAAATTGAGCAGGGCAAACATGAAATTCAACGGGACAAATCATCAATTTAAGCGAGGAAAACAAGAAATTCAGCGAGGTAAACTAAAAATTGAGCAAGGCAAACATGAAATTCAGTGGGGTAAAATGAAATTGAGAGGGGCAGACATGAAATTCAGCGGGCAAACTGAAGATTGAGCGGGGCAAAAATGAAATTCAGCGGGGCAAGCAAGAAATTGAGCGGGGCAAACTGGAAATTGAGCGGGGCAAAGATGAAATTCAGCGGGGGAAACATCAAATTCAGCAGGGGGAAAAATCAAACTCAGCGGGGTAAACTAGAAAATTAGTGGGGCAAACATGAAATTAAGCGGGGCAAACATGAAATTTACGGGGCAAACTAGAAATTGAGCAGGGGAAACCTGAAATTAAGAGGGGTAAACATGAAAATTGAGCGGGGCAAACTAGAAATTGAGCGGGGCAAACTGGAAAATTCAGCGGGGAAATCCAAAACATCAGCGGGGCAAGCATGAGAACGGGGCAAACTAAAAATTGAGCGGGACAAACTATAAATTCAGCTCTGTGAGCATAATATGATATCGAGCTGGGCAAACGATAAATCGAGCGCGCATAGCATGATATTGATGTGGGCAAACGATATTTCCAATGAGCATAGTGTGTTATCGAGCTAGACAAACGTTAAATCAAGTGAGCATAACATGATATTGAGTGGGGCAAACATTAAATCGAGTGAGCCTTGCATGATATTGAATGAGCGAACTGAAAATTGAGCGAGCATAGGATAATATTGAGCTGGACAAACATTAAATCAAGCGGGCATACCATAATATTGAGCTGGGCAAACATTAAATTGAGCAAGCCTTGCATGAAATTTATCTGAGGCAAACATTAAATTGACCTTATCTACCATGAAATTAAGCTGGGCAAACATTAAATTAAACGATCCTAGCATGAAATTGAGGAGGGCAAAAATGAAATTTAGCAAGCCTAGCATGAGATCAAGTGAGAGGTGCTTTGGTGTAAGGGAATACTTTGAACCTTTTCAAGGAGATGCAACTAGTTCATGGGATTTCACGTAACCCTAGCCAAGATGAAAAATGGCAAATGTACAATGATGATATCTAGATGGATATCTATATGATTCAAAGAGATTCCGGGGTCAGGAAAGTGAGAAGAAAACCCTCCGTACATCGGTTGTTCATTGCAAGAGAGATTAAGGCAGTTATTTTAAGAAGGAAGCAACTGTTTTTTTGTTTTAAGGGGAGTGAAGCAGCGCAGTGAAAAGAACGTGGAAAAAGGAGGGGTATTTTCGTCCTTAATATGGCTGTCCAGAGGTGAAGGTCTAAGTTTGCAAGTAAAGTTTGTTTTGCATTTAAAAACCATTGGATAAAAGGTAAGGTTTAAAGTCGTAAATTTCTCAATGGATAACTACGAATCTCAGCCAAAACCAACCATATCGAAGCCTTTTGTCTTTTATTACCAGGAGCGGATTAGGTGCGGTCCCAGCCCTACCCAAGACGGTACGGCCCTTACTGCGGGGCCCACCTTGATGTATGTATTCTATATCCACTCCGTACATCCGTTTTTTAAATATAATTTTAGAGAAATATAAGAAAATTAAGCATAAAATTCTCAGCTCAAACACACTATAAGAAACAATTGAGACGAATGTGCTACCATTAAAAAATTCCTAGGGCCCGCCATAATGTTTTGGTAATATTTATTTTCCATCCAACCTGTCTATAAGTCCACATAAACCTTTTTGGAGGTAAAAAACAAATATCATCTTGATCCAAAACTGTTGTGGCCCATTAATAATAAATCACTACTGTTTTCAATACTATGATCCACTCAAGAATTTAATACTCTTCAATTTTTGGATAATTGTGTAAAATGACCTTTCAAAACGGATGGACGGTGTGGATATATAATAAATACATCAATGTGGGCCCCACAATAATGACGCACCGTCTTGGCTGTACCCGGGGCCGCACTTAATCCGCCCGTTTCGTACCCTCTCTTCACCCGCTAAAATATCAGCTACAACCCTATCGAGTCCAAACATGGCAGAGAAAGCCTCTTTCCTCAGCAATACAAATGAAGAAAATGGAAATAAGAAGGAGAAGCTGGAGTCGGCCCCATCCCTTTGTGATGACGTCATCTTCAACATCCTCCTCAGGCTCCCACCTGAATCACTACCCAAACTAAGGTTAGTATGCAAGAACTGGTACAACGTCATATCTGACCCAGTTTTCATCGAGGCCCATCTCCATCGATCAGTGCCTGGATTTATCTTCCAAAAAAGAATTTCAAGATCAAAATACAAGACCCATTTCATGGAAATCAAAGAAGGTGAGACGAAAGTCCATGATCTAGACTTGCATTGCCCAGGCCGTATATGTGCTAGCTGCAACGGTCTTATTTTGCTTGAAAGCATGCGCAGTCTATATGTTATTAATCCAATTTCAAATCAGAGGATCATGCTCCCTCCTTCCGATTTATCTTTTAAGTATCCGCTCTCATATGAAATCTACGGTTTTGGGTTCAATTCAATTACTAAAGAATACAAAGTAGTCCATGTTTGTGAATACGAGAAAAGAAAAACCCCAATCCCTCTTGGATGTGAGGTTACGACCGTTGGTTCGGATTCTTGGAGAGAGATCGACGGTCCATTTTTTGGGCTAACTGAATTGCGTATTCCAATCTCAGCAAGTGGGATTTTGCATTGGGCAATTGGGATGGATTACATAGTTTCAATGGATGTGGGCAATGAGAAGTTCCACAAGACTTCATTTCCCAATTGTAGCAGGAGAAGTTACCATTTTCTTGAATTGGGTGAGTTTCTATCTTTTGCGAACCGCGAATCCCCGGTCCAATTCGATGTGTGGATCTTGAAGGATTTAGATAGTGGAGAATGGATTAAACAGCTTAGCATTGGTATGGATTGTTTAGGGTCATTGCTGTCGCAGGATTCGCGTTGGGGCGGGTCACTCGATCCGGTTCTTCTTTTTGCTAGTTTTAGGAATGGTGAGGTTATAATCTTTGAGTGCTTTGCTATTGACATTGGTGGATTCTACTTATATGATTTCAAGCTAGAGCGGATAATCAAATTCGATGGGAGCTGCGGCATTCAGCTGATTGCGATGGATACATTGTCGTCTCCGATTCATGTCAATAGTCTAGTCTCATGCAAACCTCGCAACAATCGCAGATACTTGAGTAACTAAATCAGCTTTAATATCCCAAATTATATATATGATATTTGACAGAATGATTGTAATAAGTCTATTGAAATATATACTCTGGCTGAAATATGAGGAAACATCCCAACTTTGGGAGAGTCACAAATTATGTAAGGATCACAAATGAGTGACTTATCAATGCTTTTTAACCATTCGTTTTAATGGCTAATGTTTGGACAGCTCGGATCATTTTATTGATGTGATTTAATTGTTGCAGTTAATAATTTGTTGATTTTGGGTATCATTAGTTTGCCACATATGCAATGGATTAGCAGCCTAGCAACACCTTTGTTGCATATGCCTTGTCTTTAAAAAGGAGCTGAAAAGGCATTTCTCTTATATTATACTGAGATTTTAAAGCGTACCAAAAATGTATATTTTGAATATTTCCAATTTCATTTACATCTAAATACACATAACCAAACAATGGATTTGGGGTTTTCTCAAATGCTGCCACCCCTTTTCCTTTAGTTTTTTATGCTGTTGCAAACGATTTTGAGATTTTAGGGGAGGTTAAGCTTGACCTACAATGCCATGTGTGGGGCCCACCATGATGTTTACATGGCATCAAATCTGTACATCTTGTGCTCCCCCCTCATGTCATCGCTGGGACTGAAAATCACCAGACCATAATAGGATGGGGACCTCCACCATCAAAAGCCTTCCTGAAATATTGTATGTGGGGCTACTTTGCTTTGTATACGCAATCCAATCCATTTAGAAGATGCCCCCACTAGGATGAATGAATGCATCAGAAGTCGAATGCCAGAAATCATGCTATATCAAAACTCTGGTGGGCCACAACATGTGGTGATTTTGGAGGTTCTAGTCGTGATTTTACATGGTGTCGCACACCTGAAATTTGAATGGAAAACATGAGCGGACACATGATGGATAGATTGATTTCATGAGCATTCCATGGTGGGCCCCACACAGACGTGGTTTAAGCTTAAGCTACAAGCTTGTACTGGATCCAATCTCATCATGTGCGGTTCACCTGATTTTGTAATGTTTGCAGCCTTATACATGGATATCTCACTTCGGTTTCTTGGAATGTTTACTCTGGCTATATTCAGAGGAGAGAGTTTAGTGATCAAAGGGTCCACATTCAAAGGATCATTGGTTAGACATCCAGTTGTGTGATATCCAAAACGTTGGTGTGATGGGCTCGCCTCGAGTGGGCCATTCACCAAAAATCCCAACTTGAAGATTCTATCTGCAGAATATTTGGCCTTTTAGTGGTTGAATTGGAACTGTCATGGTGTGGCCCATGATTTCAATGGTTCGGATCATTAAAAATGGAACCCACTTGTAAGAAATGAAAATGGAGTGAATCGTGCGTGTCCAATCTCTCACATGGAACATTGCATAATATCTCATCAGAGCATCGCCAACCCTATCAATGCATGTACTGGCCTGACCGCTCATTTGAATGTGTAACTGGGTCCCAACCATCCAAGTCACGGACTCCACTATGGTTGGAGTATGGAGCCTCACAAATGCAACTGTACTTGTGGGGCCTGAAGTCCCCAAATCTGACCATTGATCAGATGGGCCCACTATCATTGTGGTCGCCAAACATCACCCAACGGGGAGATTTTAACTTCGATCTTGACCTATTTAACGTGGGAGCGGATTGGAAACTGAACGCTTCAGTTTCCAAAACGCTACTGAAGTGATGTGGCAAAACGCCATTGGTTAGATACCAATGGCATGTTCCCTTGGTATAAATGCTACTCCGATTAGATCCGTTAACGGATCTTTCTCCCTTTCCGCCGTGCACCACTCGGCCATGAAATCGGATGGTCATCCTGAGAAAATTTAGTTGGGCCCACTGTGAATTTACGTGATTTATCCACACCTTCCATCTGTTTTCCATCTAATTTTAGGCGTTGAGCCTAAAATTGAAGCTTGTAAAAATCTCGAGTGGACCATACTAAAGGAAACAGTGGAAATAATGATTTCCACCGTTGAAACCTTTCCAGCCCCACAGTGATGTTTATTTTTCATCCAAACTGTTCAAGGGATCAAAAAACATGGATGAAGGTAAAAAACAAATATAATCTTGATCCAAAACTCCTTTGGCCCCCAAGAATTTGATTTTAGCTTTTTATATGCTTAGGTTTTGAGATAAGGCCCTAAAATTATCTTATAAAATGGATGGACAGACTGGATAAAATATATAAATCATGGTGGACCCCACAGTTTACTTACGCAATCCGCTTCCCTTGGCCAGTACCGTTAAACTCGGCATTGCATTTTTTTATGGACGTGGATTTCTTCCTGCGCTGGGAACCCAGGCCCACTGTGATGTTTGTGAGAAATCCTCCCCTTCCATCAGTTTTTTTAGTTCATTTAAGGACATGATACCAAAAATGAACCGTATACAAAGCTCAAGTGAGCCGTACTAAAGGAAAATGCGGTTAGGGAAATTCCTACTGTTAAAATATACCTGGGTTCGACAGCGATGTTTACAATCCATCCATACCGTTAATAACTTCATTCATACTGGGATGAACTGAAATAAAAAGTATTAACATGACTCAAAACTTCTGTGGCCCACGAATATTTCAACTGTGAATGTTCAATTATCACTTTTTTGGCCCACTTGAGCTCTAGAAACTGTTCATTTTTGGCTTCAAGTCTGACTTGAACAGAAAAAACAGATGGACGGGTAGGATTTCTCACAAACATCATGGTGGGCCCCACCTGGTTCCCAGCGCAAGAACTTCTTGGAATGTCTTTTGGCAGGAAATCCACGTCCGTGCGTGGCCGAGTGCGTTCACGGCCTAAACGGAAAAACATCCGCTAACGGATCTCCTTTGGAAGAGTATTTATTGGAAGGAAACAGCCGCTTGGCATCCATCAATGACGTTTTGCCACATCACTTCAGTAGCGTTTTGGCTACTGAAGCCTTCAGTATTCAATCCGCTCCCATTTAACGTTGGATGTGAATAGGGATGGCAATCCATTTCCAAAGTGGCCTAGAATTCTAGAACCCGACCTCACAATCCATTTCCTTGTGGCTCAACCTGACCCACTCAAAACTCATTAAACCTATTGAGTTGGGCTAAACTGACCTGACCCAAAGGAGAGAGAGATTTGGACGTGGATTTCATGCGGACGCTTTTCACGGAAAGTTCTAGAGCTGGAAAGTTAGGTGGGCCCACCTTGATGTTTGTTAGAAATCCACCGAGTTCATTCATATTGTGAGCTCATTTTAGTGCATGCAACAAAAAAATATGAGTTGGAACCAAGACTCTAGTGGACTACGGGAGAGGAAAAAGTCGGGAAAGAAATGCCTACCATTGAAATCTTTTTGGGCTCCACCTTTGAAGTTTTATATGTCATTCAAACCATTTATAAAGTCATTGCCACGGGGATGATGGGGATGTGGATTTTCTGCAAAAGTCTTTATTAGGAAGTTCTTGTGCTAGAAGCCTAGGTGAGGCCACATATGTTTTTGAAAAATCCATCCCATCTATCCGTTTTGTGAGCTCATTTTAAAACATGGGGCAAAAAAATGAGCTGGATCCCGTACTCAAGTGGGTTGAAAATGTGAGAATTGAATGTCCATAGTTGAGATATTTGTGGGGCCACATAAGTTTTGAATTAGGTTAATATTTTTGTTTTCAATTCATAATAGATTTCTCACAAACATCATGGTGGCCTGTAAATAATACAAAAGTCAACTCATCCATAAGTAAATATTTGAGAAGGTGTGTTGTGCACGTAAGAGCATGTAACTAGTGGGGTTACGTCGGTGCTAAAGAATGTTCATAAGATCTTCGAATGGATAAGGATGTATTCAAAAAAAGGCCAAGCACGATCAAGTAAATGTAACCGTTAGCAATGTGAGAAAGCTCCACGAAGGCAATGGATATTCTCATGACTTCAACAAAGGGGGTCTATAAATAATATAAAAGAACACAGAAAAAATGATACATGATCAATCATTCGAAGCCGAACAAATCAATTCTAGCGCAAAGCTACTTATACAGTCACATGAGACATTTAGCTTAGCTTCTTCCATCGCTCAACAACCATGGAATTCTTAGTCTAGGATTAGTTTAGTATGTTCCTACCTTAAGCTAGATCGACTTAGTGATAGCGAGTAGCCGTAATTTCCTTCCATCTGCACTCATGTGTCGAATTTAAATGAAAATTATAACTCTAGGAATCATTCACCTATGCTCACGCGTTGTGTCGATAATAGCTTGTAATTTCAGCATTACTCAGTCTTTGCTTATTAGCATACTGCTCGACGAAACATACTGTTGTTCTCAATTAGATTGGTGATTCTGTTTGTAGTGGTAAGTCTCACTTTTTCGCATTCATCTCCATTTCATTTCCGCTCAATCAAACAATTGTTGTATTTTTGAAAATTCTTGATTTTCTAGGCAAACAAAGAACTAATTAGAAAAATATCTCCAGCCTATGTAAATTCTCGTATAGCACATTCATCAATTGACCCAATAAATGGCAATTCACACATTTGACCCTGCGCTACTTTATCTTGACACCAAGATCGATGGCTTTGGTTTTAATTGGACCCAATTAATTATGGCAAACTCACATATTTCACACGTTTACCACATCACTGAATTTTAGACCAACACTAATAATATATAGTTACCACATATATATTAAACATATCACATGCTAACATTAATAAAAGCCACGTGATTGGACATGTATTAAAAAAGTTCTGTCCGTATAGAACTTCGGTCGTGCCCTTGGTTATGCTAGCAAAATTATCCTAAAAAATAAAAGCACGTGTAGATTACATACTGACATTAGTACTACTATAAAAAGAATGCAATAGCACATTGATATTCTCAATGCAGCGACTGGCTATTGGATGGTGTTCCGCGAGCCCCACCACAATGTTTGGAAACGGATTGGCTGCTCCCCCGACACCAGCCATGGCTGATGGTCAGTGCTCTGTGGCCCCACCATGATTTATGTGTTTCATCCATGCCGTCCATCTATTTTTAAAGATCATTTTACAGTACGAGACGAAAAATGAGTTATATCCCACTATCAAATGGACCACATTACAGGAAACAGTGTTGAATGAGCGTCAATCATTAAAAACATTTTGGGGGCCATAAAAGTCTTGGATCAAGATGATTTTTTGTTTTTTCCATTCATCTGGGCTTGTATGACCTATTCAACAGATTGGATGTCAAATAAACAGTACAGTGGGCCTTAGGAGGATTTTAATGGTGGATATCCGATCACTATTGTTTTCATGTGGTGTGGACTACTTGAAATTTATATCCATCTAATATTTGGGATTAAGCCATAAAATGATCTTTAAAAATGGATGAACGGAATCGATGAACGAATGGATGAAACACATACATCATGATAGGGCCCACAGAGCACCGACCATCAGCCACAGGGCTGGTGGCAGGGGAGTAGCCAATCCGTTTCCGTTTTATAGACTCTGTTCTTCCATTTTGCCAGCACAGGAAATAATCCCCAAAAAGTATACATGTCCTGTGGGGTGGTCCACCTGAGATTAAAATCTGCTTTATATTTTGTATCATTAACCAAAATGGGCGGTCAAAATGGATGCACGGCGTGGATGTAAGGTACATGCATCAAGCGCGCTCCTGGGGACAATGGGTGCTTACGGTTGACTTACACGTGTAAAAAAGTATACATGTGCGAGACTGGAGACCCACAGCCGGCGATCCCGATTGTGTTGATGTCTGAAAACATTGGCTCATATGATCATCAGGTCGGCCCCGTTAACACAGAATTTGGACTTGATGTTAAATCTGTGGGGCCCGACGTGATGTATGTCTTATCCACACCGTCCATGCATTTTATCAGCTAATTTTAGGGTGTGATTCCAAAATTGAAGAATATCAAGAGTAAGTGGACCACACCACATGAAACAGTTTAGATTTAACGTCTACTGTTGAAAATTTCCTGGAGCTATAGAAATTTTGAATGAAGCTGATATTTATGTTTTGCCTTTAATCCAACTCCTTGTGACCTTATTAAAATGTTGGACGACCAATAAACATTACTGTAGGCCCTTGGAAGATTTCAACTGTAGATGTCATTAACCCCATTATTTCCTGAGGTGTGGTCCACTTGAGCTTTGGATGTTCTTAAATTTTTTTGTTTTTATCAACGCCCTAAAATCCGCTGGTAAAACAGATAAACGGCGTGGATGAGTCATATCACACACCATGTGATTGGCCTAAGCTCCGTGAGGCCCACCAGGATGTATATGTTTTATCCGTACTGTTCATCCCTTTTGAAAGCTCGTTTAAGGTCATGAGCGCAAAAATCATACGGATCCAAAGATGAAGTAGACCACACCACGGAAAACGATAGGATATTGAACACCTGCCCACCGTTGAGAACTTCATAGGGCCACAAGTTTTGGGTCAAGCTTGTATCTATGCTTTCCCACCTTATGAACAGATTTTATAGCAACTAAAACTTCACAGTGGGCCTTAGGAAGTTTTCAACGGCGGGGTGTGTGCGTGTTTAAAAAAAAAAAAAAAAAAGAAAGGTGTGGGGGGTATTCAATACCCCATTGTTTTCTTTAGTGTGGTCCACTTAAGCTTTGGATCTGCATTATTTTTAGGCTCATGACTAAAATGAATAGCCAAAACGGATGGATAGAATGGATAAAACAAATACATTACGGTTGCCCCCACAGAGCTTGGGCCACGATGTGCCACAAGGATATCCCAGTGGGAACCAGATTGCGTAGTGAGTTACTCACTGCACTCTGTAAGGTCCACTATAATTTATGTAATTTATCCGTTCTATCCATTAATTTTTCCAGATAATTTTATGGCTTGAGTCCAAAAATTAAGTATATACAATGTTCAAATGGACCACACCATAGGAAACAGTTGAATTGAATGTATACCATTGAAAATTTCTTGGGGGTGTAGAAGTTTTGGATCAATATTATATTTGTATTTTTGCTTCACCCATGTTTTTATAATCTTCTGAACAGGTTGATCGAGGGAAACATGAAATTTAGCAGGGGAAACATGAACATACACCCCTACACACTCACACTAGTGGAATTCACCACCTACGGATACTCGAACGCATGACTGCGTGTTGAAACTCCTAAGAGTCTACCACTCGAGCAGGGTAAACTGAAATATGAGCGGGACAAATTAGAAAAACAGCAGGGTAAATTGAAATAGAGCGGGGCAAACTAGAAAAACAGTGGGGCAAACTGTATTATGAACGTGGCAAACTAGAAAAACAGCGGGGTAAAGTGAAATATGAGCAGGGCAAACTGAAATATGAGCGGGGCAAACTAAAAAAACAGTGGGGCAAACTGAAATATGAGCGGGGCAAACTTAAGTATGAGCGGGGCAAACTAGAAAAACAGCGGAGCAAATTGAAATATGAGCGGGGCAAACTAGAAAAACAATGAGTCAAACTGAAATATGAGCGGGGCAAACTAAATTATGAGCAGGGCAAACTGTATTATAAGCGGGGCAAACTAGAAAAACAACAGGGCAAACTTAAGTATGAGTCTGAAGGAATTTTCCCTTTTTACAATTCAGGTAACGTTGCTACTTCCTTGTTATGGAGTTATCTGATCAATGGTCATCGTGTGGTGATCCAGACCCATTGATCTAATCCAGTCTACCATGGATGTGAATTTCCTTGAAAATCTCCCTGATTGGATGATAACAGCCATCCAAATATCTGTTTAAGTTTTTTAGACACGTAGTGAATTGCTGTATTTTTTTTCTTAGCCGTCTATTTGTGGGCCGCGTATTGATGACCTATTGCATTTTGATTGGGGAGGTTTTTAGAAAATTCAGATTGATAATGTAGGCCCCATAGTATCAACAACAAAGATTGGTCGACCATGGGCTCAAATGTATGGACCATGGTACAATGCATGAATGAGATAATTCCTCCCATCTGCTTGATACTAAAAAGATTAAAAATATATAAAAAATAAAAAATAAGAAGAAGAAAAAACACTATGTGATCAGAATCTTGTTGCTATTGCTGATTGATCACATACTAGTCAATTTCAAGGAAATTCACATCCATGGTAAACTGGATCAGATCAATGGGTCTGGATCACCACACGATGACCATTGATTAGATAACTCCATAACAAGGAAGTAGCATTATTACCTGAATTGTAAAAAAGAGAAATTCCTTGAGACCATACTTAAGTTTGCCCCGTTGTTTTTCTAGTTTTCTCCGCTCATATTTCAGTCTGCCCCGCTGTTTTTCTAGTTTGTCCCGCTCATAATGCAATTTGCCCCGCTGTTTTTCTAGTTTGCCCCGCTAATAATTCAGTTTGCCCTGCTCTTATTTCAGTTTGCCCTGCTGTTTTTCTAGTTTGCCCCACCGTTTTTCTAGTTTGCCCCGCTCATAATTCAGTTTGCCCCACCGTTTTTCTAGTTTGCCTCGCTCATATTTCAGTTTGCCCCGCTGTTTTTCTAGTTTGCCCTGCTCATAATGCAGTTTGCCCCGCTCATATTTCAGTTTGTCCCACTATTTTTCTAGTTTGTCCCGCTCATACTTAAGTTTGCCCCGCTGTTTTTCTAGTTTGCCCCGCTCATACTTAAGTTTGCCCCGCTGTTTTTCTAGTTTGCCCCGCTCATACTTAAGTTTACCCCGCTGTTTTTCTAGTTTGCCCTGCTCATACTTAAGTTTACCTCGATGTTTTTCTAGTTTGCCCCACTCATACTTAAGTTTGCCCCGCTGTTTTTTTAGTTTGCTCAGCTTATATTTCAGTTTGCCCCGCTGTTTTTTTAGTTTGCCCCGCTCATATTTCAGTTTGTCCCGCTGTTTTTCTAGTTTGCCCCGCTCATAATGCAGTTTGCCGCGCTGTTTTTCTAGTTTGCCCCACAATTCAGACGCTACATATTACAAAGGGCCCTTAATGACACGCGAAGGGCTACCTATATGTGTGAATGGCTACCTACGTGAAGGACTATACAAACACCAACCCGATAAGACTTAGGTTGGGCTTGGGTTGAGGTCTCAGGTTGCCCGACCCAACCCAAACCTGATCAATATATTAGTTACTTATAAATTATAATTGAGTGTGGATTGTTTGTGTAGAAGGTACACTAGTGATATCAGGTCTCATTTGTCTACGTCATTTCTAAGGACTCACGCTAACAAGATATATCGGATTTCTCTCTCCTAAATAGATTGCGTGCTATGCTACATGACTTTTTAAAGGAGTAGTCCTATATTTTAGCATGGTTTTTAAAAGAAAAAAATGAAGTTCTTTATGATGAATAATCACGTATATAATTAATAAAATCATAGATACAAAAAATAAGTCCTATATTGAAATATAATAAACTAATGTAATAACGAAAATATTAGCACGTATACACCTGACTAACCCAATCAACCCGTCGAGCCTTCTTGGGTTGGGCTTGGGTTGAGAATTCTTAACTCAAGATTGGGTTGGGTTTGGTCAAGGTTTAGGTATAGGAACCTTGGGTTGGGTTAGGGTTGAGCACCAACCCGAACCAACCCACCCGACTTTCAACCCGAACCAACCCGACCGCGAAGTGATTGAAATTGACCACGAACTGAATGAAATAGATTTTCGACCATCGACCCAATGGAATCTTGGAAAATAACTAGGTTGGTTGGCTAAATTAGCTTCTCCTACCCCAAAATCATATGTGGTAAGTTAAGTAAATCATTCTAGTTTAGGAGATATGCTTGTTAAATAAATAGACAAAGAAATAAATTAAAAGATAGAAAAATATTTTTATATACTTATATTTACATATTTACATAATTACATAATTATGTATTATAGAAAAATGTAAGAGGGAAAATGTTCTCCATGTAAAAAATAAAAATAAAAAAGAGAAAAAAGTGCATAGCACTACAGTTATGACTACGGTTATAATCCGTAGCGATAGGCCAAGCTCTGACTCGGTCGACCGGGCCGACCGCAACTCGCTGGCTATGTTTTTTTTTTTTTTTTGTTCTCTAACCCGGTCGACCGGGTCCTAACCCGGTTGATCCCAACTCGCTTGCTTCGTTTTCGTTTTTTTTTTTTTTTTCTCCTGTTGTAATCCCCATCGATTTCTGTGGGTCTCATTATGAGGTATATGTTATATCCAAACCGTCCATCTATTTGCGAACTCGTATTAAGGCTTACGGTGAAAAATAAGACAGATCTAGCTATCAAGTGGACCACACTGTAAAAGGCAGTGGGGAATTGAACGTCTACCATTGATACCCTAAACCTTTTAGGGGTTATAGAAGTTTTAGATCATTAAGAAATTTGTTTTTCCTCTTCATCCCGGTCTTTGTGACCCTATGAATGAACTTATACGGGGAGGATTTCTCACAAACATCACAATGGGCCCCAACTTCGACGGGAGAGGATTTCTAATGGTTGACGCTTATTCAACACTCTATCCTGTAATGTGGTACACTTAAGATTTGGATATACCTCATTTTTTGTCTCATACCATAAAATGATCCGGAAAAATATATGGACGGCATGGATGAAAAGCATACATCATGGTGGGGCCAGACCACTGAGGATCTGCCATTGGCGGGTGGCAGAAAAGGAGGGGTATTTTCATCCTGGAATTTGTCGTCCGTACAAGGAGGTCTAAGTGCGTATGTTAAGTTTTTATTGCTTCAAGAATATCCAATGGATAAAAGGTGGGGTCCACAGTCGTAAATTTCTCATTTCCAAATCAGCTAATTGCTTGCTTAAAATGACCCGGAATCGCAAATGCTCAGAACCTCTTGCTTTTAAATCCCTGGTTCGTGGGACTACACTACAGGCTTGCTAGTTCCACACGCGCGTATGTCCGTACACATTCACACGTGAGCACACGTGCAAATATGAAATACTTATGTAAGATCCGATCTTTCCATAAAGTTGGAAACCATGTTCAGATATTTTCCATAAAAAAATCACACAATTTCATTCCTCAGTGATCCACAACGATCAAAGTAACCGATGGTTCATTTTTTGTTAGCTATTCAATTCGTTATGGTGGGGGCCACCTGAGGTGTAAAATGACCTGATCTTTGTGTGGAAGATCTAAGAAGTATATGGTATCTGATGGGAAGCTCAGATCTCGCAAAAGTGTTCTATTGAAACACATGCGCGTGCACATCGATGCGTGCGGTTCCCCGTGCGTGTCCTTACGCAATGTCTCTAATAGAGGTGTCAATGGGCCGGGCTCTGGCCAGCCAAAAGCAATATTTTAAATAGGACCGAACGACGGCCCGGCCCGAAAAGTCCATAACTGACCGAGCCCAAACCCAGGCCCGGCCCGTTGACAGCCCTGGTCTGTATACTATCCATTACAATATATGTACAAGTGGGGCCAAGTGTCAGCGATCCAAGCTGTCAACATGGAAAGCGACTTAGCTGCGAGCCCGGATCCAGCGATACCGTGGGGCGCACCTCAATGTATAAGTCGTATATCTTTGAGGCTATTCCAAACTCAAGTGGACCACACTACTCGTGAATGACCATTAAAAACTTTTTTTTTTTTTTTTTTTTTTTTTTGAGCGACAGACTGGAAAGAAAATAAGCATTTTGGTGGACCCAGGAAATTTTAGTGGACGTTTCATGACCGTTGTTTCATATGGTGTGGTCCACCTAAGATTTAAATTTACTTCATTTTTCAGACATGTCATAAAATTATTTGGCTCAATGAATAAACAACATAGACATACAATTCATGCACCAAAGTGGGCCCCACAATTGCAGTCCCTCCCATATTGTTGACTGTAGTTACGGCTAAGTTGGGTCCGTTAATATTGAGAGCGATCCCATAAGGCTGACCAAACACCAAATTTGTTGAGGCTCGGACACGGCGCTGTTTGATTGGTACAATCCTGCATGATGTTACCACTCAGAGCTACTTTTAACAAAAACCTTTATCTTTAACAATGGCACGTGCCTCAATCAAATCATGCCGAGCCTCAACTAGCTACATGTTTCCTGACTCCAATAAGATGGGTACCGAATCAGATTCAGTGACATTCAGTGAGCCCAACTTGATTTGATTAGGCCATGCGCTAGTGCTGCTATTTCCTGTACTATGGTTTATGTGAGATTCGAAACTGTCTCAATTTTATTTTTTTTTCATGTCATTAAATGAGATTTAAATATGGATGGATGGTGTAGATGTAGTCACATACTTCACACTGGGTAGTAGGTGGGTCCCCTAATTGTGAGGCTCACATTGATGTATGTACCTTAAATACACATTGTACAACTATTTTGAAAGCTCATTTTAGAGAGTGATACTAATAATGAAGGATGCCGAAATCTTAGGTCGACAACACCACATGAAACCGTTGTTGTTGAGTTCTCATCATTAGAATTTACGGAATCAGATTCCACCCAGATGTTTATTTACCATCCAACCTATTTATAAGGTCACAAACATGTATATCAAGAGACCACACAAATAATATCTTAATCTAAAGCTTTCATGGTCTGCAAGAAACCACCACTTCTACAATATGGCTTATTCGGAAAATCGAACTTCTTTCTTATTGGATCATGTCCTAAAATGAGCTTTCAATACAGATAGATGGGTGCATGTAGTCACATAGATAACAGTAGGCCCACAATCAAGGTCGGCCCACATCGGTAGATCTAGGGTGAGACCCCCCTCCATCCACCGGGGTGGGTGAGACCCCTGGCTATGGGGATTACAGTGATGTGCGTGCCTTGAATTCATACCGTCCAACTATTTTGAAAGCTCATTTTAGGGCACGATCCCAAAAATGAAGTATGCCCAAATCTTAGGTGGACCACACCATAAAAAAAGTGCTGGTCAAACCCCTACCATTAAAAAGTTCATGAATTCTACCGGAATATTTATTTTTGACATCCAACTTGTTGATATGGTCGAACCCCTACCATTAAAAAGTTCATGAAATCACAATTTGAAATGAGTATGGCTGGCAAATTAAACTTCTTTTTAGGATTACAAGTCAAGCAGCTAAATGATGGAATCTTCATTTGTCAAACCAAGTATGCAAATGAGTTGGTGAAAAAATTTGGGCTCGATTCTGGTCGTACTTATCATACTCCTATGAGCACCACACTCAAACTCTCCAAAGATGTTAATGACAAAAGTGTGGATCAACATCTCTATCGGAGTATGATAGGAAGCCTACTATATCTCACAGCCAGTCGTCCAAATATATCTTTTAGTGTGGGAGTGTGTGCTCGGTATTAAGCAGATCCTAAGGAATCCCATCTAACGGCGGTTAAGAGAATCATCAAATACATAGCAGGAACTACTTCCTTCAGGCTATGATATCCATTTGACACATCCACCATCATTGCTGGATACTCTGACACTGATTGGGTTGGAAATTTGGATGATCGGAAATCGACTAGTGGATGATGTTTTTATATTGAAAATTGTCTGGTCTCCTGGCAAAACAAGAAGCAAAATTCAATATCATTGTCCACTGTTGAGGCTGAATATATTGTTGTAGGAAGTTGCTGTGCACAACTCCTTTGGACGAAACAAATGTTGTTGGATTATGAGATTGAGCAACCCACAATGAGTCTTTTCTGTGATAATACAAGTGCTATCAACATCTCAAAAAATCCTGTTCAACATTCTCGGACTAAGCATATTGACATTCGTCATCATTTTATTTGGGAACTTGTTAAAGATAAGATTATCATGTTGGATTATGTGACTACTGAAAAGCAACTTGCCGATATATTAACAAAACCTCTTGACACAAACAGGTTTAGTGATCTTCAAAAATCAATTGGAGTATGTACTCATTGATGATATCTCAGTAAAAATATTTCACATAGGAAAATCTTCAAACTGAGATATCCATGGTTAATTATCTGCAAAAAATTTAAACCTCATGAATTAACCATGTTGGCTTTGGAAACAAAAATGTCAAATCTTCACATTATCGATGATATCTAGATGGTTTCGATATCATCGAGATTTAAATATCGATGATATCGAAATATACTATCAATGCAATCGAAGGGTCTCGGGAATGCAGTGTTATAACTACCGGTCCTTCCGAACGGTTGGACTGCCTCAGTTTCCATTGGATATTTGCATCTTCCCAACGGTCATCGGCACAGTCTTTGATGTCATTACGAGTCTGATTTCGATGCCATCGATGAGGGATTGATATCATCGACGACTCTGCTATAATAGACAAGCGTACATTCGATTTCAATCAACACATTCATTCTCTTCTCTGGGTGTTTCTTCTTACCTTTACCTATCTATTTGGACTCTTCTCACCGACAAACCATGGTCAAAGGCGAAGGTAAGTCTCTTCCTCAATCTTCAAAATAAAAAAACAAGCAACCGGAATCTAGTAAGTATCATCTTACTTCGGTGGAAGGAAGTCCAGCCACTGTAGTTGAACGCCTTGTCCTTAGCAGTGCCATTGAGCCATTTGGCGTGGATCTTCTCTTAGAGGTGATAGGATGGCAAAATATCCTAAATCTTAGTGGATCTTATCAACTAGGTTTGATTCATGACTTCTTCAATAGCTGGCATATCATTCGTGATGATCCTCCTTATATTCGAATCGAACTTGTGCTTCACTCTAAACTCATCACTCCCATCACTCTTGCATTTCTTCTAAATCTCGGAGTCACTCAAATCCCAGTGACAAATCGGAATCTAAATGGTCTGGGTGTTTGGGGGGAGATAACTCGCGCATTATGTCATGGCACCACTGTCCCCCGCAATGATGAAAATTCTCTTCACATCAATCATCTTGGACCCTCTTTTAAAATTCTCTATAGCATTCTAGTGTCTAATGTATATCCATGTGATGTAAAGGGTAATCACCTTCCTCCCTTTGTGCTAAATGTTCTTTATGATGTGTATCAAGAAATCCAAGTGTGCCTTCCGACTCTTCTTCTCATGCAGCTCATTTGTATAATTGAGGTGATCATCGAGATACACTACCCTTTCCTGCACTCATATTTAAATTTACTCATCATGTGGGCCTCCCTGCCACATCCGACGCCGTTCATCCAGAAGCATGGTTTGATAGTGACACAGTCCAGGAGGCACAACAGATGTGTCTCGCTTCTTCTCTCCAAGAAAATAGTCCTCCCATGCAGCCGGCTGCCCACAATGATCAACCCTCATATCCTCCTACACCTTGGGGATCCAATCGGACGTCGCTGCTTAGTCCGGAGTCTATCACTAATCGCTAGGCTCATCACCTAGAACGTCACCTTCTTAACGGGATGGCTGGTATGGAAGAACGTTTGTACAACTGTGAAAGGAGACTCACCGCGATTGAAGACAAAGTTGATGCCCTTCAGCATACCAGCTAGCAAGTAGTGGACTTGCTCACTCATGGACGTTAGGTGCCAACTGAGAAGTGAACTGTTGCTGCGTGTCTACAAAAAGTTTTTTTTTTGGGCCCGATTGAATGGTTTTGCTGCTTTTAAACTAACCATTGTTCAACTGCCAACCTTGGGCAGCACTCATTTTGGATAATTGTTTGGTTATGGCTATTTATATCTCATCTATGTCTATTGCCATATTTATTTGGTCTGCTTATTGATCTACTTTAAATGATGATATCCTCTATGAATCCTTTCTCCTATTTTGCATGTTTTTATTTCCTCGTAGCTTATGTTTGAACTTATGCTTCCCAAGGATGGTTATCTGCTTTTATTCCTTATGATTATGCTGTCTAAATTATGGTTCTCCCATATGCTTCAACTTCAGTCAATATCAATTGCTATGATATGCTTTGCCAATGACTGACAAAAAGGGGGAGAACAAATCCAATCCACCCCGAAGGCAAATTGTGTGTATCTGTTTGAGAATGGTGGTGCAGTGTTAGGGGGAGCAGCTGCAAGGAAACAGGGGGAGATTGTTGTTAGGGGGGGCAGCTACTGAATGTCAAAGTCATTGGTGTGTATGAACTAGATAGCATTGGAAAATTGTGTAAAGTTCATGTACACACAATTTAGGGTGTTAGTCTAGACGTTGTTTTAGGGTGTTTTGGTGTTTTGTCACATAATTGACAAATGGGGAGATTGAAAGTGCCCTGGTTTGTCAATTAGCGTGAGTGTTGAGTCAGCAAGACAAAGGAGCTCCATAGGAAGATTGATCAAGTGTCTGCCTTAACAGGATGTGTGCCCGAACTCGTCACAGGTAAATCTTAGCCTCACATCCCATGTCCCAAAACATCAGGTAATTAAAACCCTTAAAATTGGATAGAACACCTTTGGGTTTTTGGTTAGCAAACTTTTTCAAACTTCAGGAAAAATCTTTAAGTTTTTTACTTTTGTCGATTTATCGATACATGGATCGATGTAATCAAACCCTGTTGTTGATGTCCTCAAAGCTCACTCGATCTTATCGAAATGAGGACAGTAGATATCCAGCAACCACAAAGATCTCTGGACGGAATTATCGATGTATCGATAGGGGGTTCGATATCATTGAAATTTGAATATAGAGTCCATCGAATCGACTCGATAAAATCGACATCAGGTCTGTTGTGTCTAAAGTATTTCTAAGGTAAATCATGTAATCCTCGATATATCGACGAGCTCCTCGATATCCTCAAAATTCAAATATCAATGATACTGGAAGCCCTTCGATGATATCAGATTGGGACACATTTATGCAGCAAGTTTTTCAGGTTGTCTTTTTCTCGAATTGAGGGTCGCTCGATAAAATCGATATTCAAATGTTGATCATATTGAGGTATGGTCGATGTCATCGAAAGTGGACAAAAACTGTCCAGCAAGCTTATAGGAAATTCCTTGAAATTATTGATGAATCGACACTACCTTCGATATCATCGATTATCAAATTCCGATGATATCGATTGATGCTCGATCATATCATATACTTAAAATATTTCAAAGGCAAGTACTCACACATTTTCAAATGTAAGACCCGCATCCTAGCCCGTACCGTTCCATAGGCCTCCGTGATCCTCCCGGTCGAATTCCGACGACCTGCGATCTGTTATCAATGTTAGCGCGCGATCCTGAGTCGTGTCTCATATTTCAGAGTTGGCTCAACCCGAGACTTGTATATATGCGACTGCGCCGTCGCCGCGTCTCGCACGTCGAGGCGAAACTCGGGCCAGGAGTTGTGGGCCTGCGTTCAGTTCAAGGAAAACACCGCGTATTGCAAATCCCAAGAGAATCCATCACATCAAATATCAAGTACACTCCCATCACTCACCATCACTCACATCTATCCCCAAAGTATAAGACCCATTCTTAAAGTCAACTCTCTCTTACACAAGTACATATCACACCCATCACACCCATCTCTCTCTCTCTCTCTTACACCTCTCTCTCTCAACTCCCTCATTCTTAAAAAAAAACTAGCAACCCACGTCTCACCCCCCATGAGAGCTTGATGTGGCCCACCTTCCTATCACCCAAATCCAACCCTTGGATCATAATCTCAACCGTCGAAATTGCCCCCTTGGAGCTCTAGATTGCATAGGCGAAAGAAGGAATAAAAGATCAAAGGTGGGTGCTCTTGTAAGGTTTGTTTTATGTGATTTTGATGATTTGAGGGCCCCACTTATGGTAAGACCCATCTTAATGTATGCATTGTTTGGGGAGGGCCCATAGTGGCGGGTCCCTCCCCTTCACACGTTCTTCCTCTCTCCTGCATTTTCACGTTGATGATGAGGTTTGTGGCCCACCTGGTGTGTGTGTGTGTATGTGTGGCCCACCAACATGTGTTACATCCATGCCCTTTAACCACGGGACCCACCTTAATGAAAAACCCGCCTTGATGTTTTTATTTACCAAAATATCTGCATATTGAGCTTGTTTGGCTTGTCTTGAGCCATAGGAGCCATTGGGTGGGATGGATTCTCCAATTGAAATTTCGTCAGTAAAACTAATTTTTTCAAAATTTTTTTAAAAAAATATAGGTAAGCGACTTGTCGGCCACAGCACAGCGCCGTGCATGCTTATGTAAAGCGGAGGGTGGGGCAATGCGCACCACGTGCTCAGGCCCCATCGTGATGATTGGTAACATCAACACCATTTGCTGGTCCCTTAGGGTAGTGGGCCCCACAGAAAATCGGAGGATTTGTATTTTACTCGAACCACATAAAAGTAGTGGGGAGTGAGTGTTCGCCATTGAAACCCTTTTGGGTTCAAAAAGCTTTGGATTGATATGAAATTTGTTTTCCTCTGCATCCAGGTCTGCCTTCATCCACAAAGTAAACATTATGGTGGGCCCCATGTGGACCGCACCTTGATGTTTATGGCGAGCCCATTCGCAAACTATAGTATTGGGCTTAACTAGCGAAGTATGTGTTTCCACACTCTGCGCCACGACAAAGGGAGACGCGCGTCGTGCGGCGTTCGGACCCACTTGATATATTTGTTTATCTGTCTCGACATTGGAGTCATCCTCCAGTATCATCGGGTTTAAAGAGATTTTCACTCGGGGACATCTATGGTGCCCATTTTGCTAGAAGCTTATTTTAGGCTTGAGCCATGAGACGATGTATCTGGATGGAGGTGGACCACCTTTGTAGAAATCATAGGTTTGATAACCATTAAAATCACACAAATGCAAGTGCATTAATCATATCATCTGATGAAATAAATGTTATCGTGGGCCTTGGGACCGATTTTAATGGTAGAAATCATTATACCACTTATGATCGGTCACTCTCGGGGCCCATACATATGATGCGTTTGTTGAGGCCCATCTTGATATTTATAAGGTGATGGAGGCCCACCTTGATATTTATAGGGGCTCATTTGATGAGGTCGATTTGATATATTTGGGGCTCAAGAGGCTCGATATGATGTATTTTAAGCCCACGTGATGTATATATTTTTGGACGAGACGTCAAACCAACATTGTTCCCAAGTATTCCCAAATCACCATTATATTATTATTATTATTATATATGTATTATAATACATATATACATGTATATGTTGGGGATGCTACGTCATTTGGGTCAGATACATCAAATGGGCCATCTTATATGGGCCTTATATAAGTCAAGTGGCGCATTAGTGGGCCTTATGTACATGCCATAACCCATGCGCCTTTGAAAACATCAATGGGTCTTGTAACATGGCCCTTATATATATCGATGTATGTTTCATATCCACAAGTTGATTGGCCTTGTAAGCTCACTTATGGGGCAATGTTTATAAAGTGTTGATTCACATGGGCAAAATTTGGACAATGCGATTACCATTATGGGCCATGTACCCCCATAATATTTATTGTGAAATGATATTCATAATGTTGCACTGCAAGGGAGAAATTATTTTAGATGTAATCCTAGCTCTCATCGTGATCTACAAACCCTCCACCTTCCTGGGAGACCCATATCATAGTGGGACACACTATTATATATATGTTATATATTCACACCGTCCATTCATGTAGCCCCCACGTGATGTACGTATTTAAGGCCCAGTTGACGAGGCCCAATATGATGTATATATGGCCCATGTTCGAGGCCCGATATGATGTATACCTGGTCTAGGTGTTGGGGCCCATTGGGATGTATCTGAGGCCCGTGTATTGCGGCTCACATGATGTATGTGTGGCCCATGGGTTACGGGCCATTGCGATGTATATTGAGGCCCATGGTTATGGCCGTTATGATATGTTTGAGGCCCATTAGGATGTGTTTATGGCCCGTTTGGTAAGGCCCACAGAGATGTATTTTCGGCCCATGGGTCGAGGCCCATTGCGACGTATTTTTGGCCCGTATGTCGTGTCCCATTGTGACATGTTTCGAGCCCAGTTATCGAGGCCCAACTTGATGTGTATAAGGCCCATTAGTGCGGCTCATTGATGCAGCCCACTTGTTGGATTGAGGCCCATTGGTGCGGTCTAATGATGCAACCCACCGTGATGTGTATATTAGGCCAATGGTGCGGCCCAATGTATCGACCCACCGTGATGTGTAGGCCCACGTGCTGCATGCGTAAGGCCCACCTATGATGACTATTTGAGGCCACTTGTTGGATATTTGGGCCCACCTTATGTTTGACTCTACGTGGACCACTGCTTGGGAGCAGTGTTGGTTGAATGTCCACATTGATGGGCAATGATGGTTGAATGTCCACCTTGTGACCTTCCCTTGGGCCTTGTTAGGCCCATTTGTACCATTCTCTATATATGTTAACCCAAATAAGTGGGCCCCATCGCCATAGACGGATGGCCCCATGCCATCAGATTTGATATAACCTCTGCTGTGGGCCGATCTTGATATTATGGTTGATTGGCCATCCATCTATAGATCCAACCTTGTTTATAAGCCGATTGTTGTGGTCGATTGCCGATTCTGATCATTGAGGCTGATTATTGATCGATCCTGATTATCGTGACCGATTGCCGATTAACGATCGTGGCCGATTGTCAATTTCGATTGTCCTAGCCGATTGCCGATTCCGATCATTAAGGCCGATTATTGATTGATTCTGATTGTCGAGGCCGATTGTAGAGGCCGATTACGTTTGCCGAGGCTGATGGTTGAGAGCCATATGATGTATATGCTGCCTATGTTTGAGGCCCATTATGATGTATATGGAACCTGTGTTGGAGGCCCAATATGATGTAGGCCGCTAAAATTTAAAATAATGGAAGATCACCCACCTCATCTTCTTCCATGTGAGGCCCCTTGGACTCCTGTGTATTACCTTCACTTTTAATGGGAGATTGATGAAGGATGTATGGTTGAGATTGGAGATGAGATGGTGGGCCACAACTTGTAGTTTGGGAGAGGAGTGTTGGATGGTGAAATTTCTCATGGGATTTGGAAAATTTGCTAGAGAATGAGAGGGAGAGATAGAAATAATGGGTGGAGGGATGGGTGGAGGGATGGTTGTAAGAAAGAAGTGAGGAAGGGTATGGTTTAGTGTGAAATTGGTGGAGACGAGGGATGGTTGAGCTGAAAATGAGAAAAAGAGGAATGGTGAGGTGGAAAGATGGTGGACTTTTGGAAAAAGAGGGAATGGGTGAAGTACTTTGAGGTATGGTATTGCATTTATGGTTAATTAGTGGGACTAATTGTGTAGAGATTCCCTCGAAATCCCTAGTGACATCGGTGTTTCTTGTAACCTCCGATCGGCATCTTGTGGATGGCGGTATCGCCGAAAATGTTAAGTCATAGTATACGGGCCCCATAGATGCACAGGTGAAAATTCTAAACTCTCGAGGATGCTGCGGGACTGCTTAGATCGTGCGATACACAGGTGCGAAGGTTGCCAAAATTTGATCAGGAGCGTCTCGTACTATGTCGTGGTCGGTTGGGAGGTGTGGCTCTTTGAAAAATAAGAATATCACATTATTTCTAAACTTTTTAGTGGGCCACCATGAAATGGGTCCGCTATCGGCGTGTCGGATAGGTATTGATCTAATCGGGCGGATCCTTTTCCTTAGGTTATTTTACGCTCATTGATATGCGGACGGGAGAGCCATCCAATTCTCGGAGTGTCTTTAAACCCTGAGTGATTTACCATTAAAACCCACCGATATATGAATTTAGTGAAAGAGTTATACTCATTTATACATTCATTCATTCACTATCCACTCGGGTTGGTGGTGCGCAACTATTTTACGTGTGCCTTCACAATGGCCGATGTGGCCCTTGGGCGTGTGAAAACCTCGAGACTAATTTACCACATTTTGACTATCCAAATTTAGGTATAGAAACTGGTTTGGATAGAAGTCCCTTGTGATGGACCCCATAGCGCTGTGGATACACGGCCACTATCATCATCCCGACTTTACAGCCCCATATGGTCATTCCATTCGCAACATATTGCATGACATTCGCGGCATACGGCATTTAGGTTGCGTTGCATTTATATCAGACTTCATCGCATCTTAGGTGGCTCATCGGGAATAGTGTGGATGAATTGCATCGCATCCTCGACATATGATATTTGGCTTTTTATGACTTCTTATTTGCATAACTGTTCTATATTGCTTACTCTATTATCTTATGATCTATGATCTTGTCAGTATTTCTGCTTACTCTGATAATTCATGATCTTGTTAGTCTTTCTGCTTATTTCGATAATGTACGATTTATGGATTACCAGTATTTTTGGTATTGTATGATGATGGCATTGTATTGAATAATTGGCACTTACCTTATGTACACACTTACACCATCCTCTAAGCTTTCTATAAGCTTATGCATGATAGATGCGTGTAGATGATGATAGGTTGTAGCAGTGTTGAGCTTGGAGCATGTAGCGGTCTTTTGGAGCTTGATTTTTTATTTATATATTTCCCTTTCAATAATGTATTCAAATGTTTATATTAGTGGATATGTGATGATGATGTTGATGTTGTCTTTGTAATTTGGGTATACTTGTGATTATGCTTATTATGAGTTAAATGTGAATTGGATGGGAAATAAATGTTATCGTGGGCCTTGGGAATTTTAATGGTAGAAATCAATATCACCACTTATAATTTGGGTGTGGCCCATTTGTTATACCTGGGGCCCATTTGTGTGGTCGTTTGTTGAGGCCCATCTTGATATTATTTTCGGGTTTGGGGCGTGACATCAAATGTCAAGGAATCGAACCTCGTGTCGATGAAATTGGAGTTCGAAATTCAATGACATTGACGCACGTTCGATTTCCTCGACCAGTTAGAAAAAGATTTCAAAAGCATTTGACAGATGAGTTCGTGTCATCAAGTAGCCAGTCGATGATATCGAGAGTATACGCTCGATGATATTGACCCTGCTCGATGATATGGAACTCTGTAAAAAATGTGACTGTTTTATATCCGTTGGAACCTTTTTGACCATTTACTGAGAGCTTGCCCTTGGTTGTTGGATAGATAAAATAGAGCGTTCTTTTGTGTGTTTAACCCTAGATGATATAACCTAAGTCTTTTCTCTCATGGGAGTTCATCCTCTAATCCACCCTCATCATTGACATTCAATAGAGTGAATTGGGGAATGAACTTCCGCATTCAGGGATTCTACAACTACCACCTTAATGGCAAATCATTAAGCTAGGATGCCTTGAATACACAGATGATTGGACTCACTCTATCTCTCTTATAGGAAAACATTTAATAGAGTAGGATTCCATCATAACCTTGACCTAACCCGTCGCCATGTATTGGTACAAACCCTCCACGGTTGGAGACCCATATCTTGGGACACACTATTATATAAGGAGATATTCACAATCCATTCAATGTGGCCCCACGTGATTTGTAAGTCATTAGAGTACAGAGGACCCTTGTGATCATTCCTTCTATAGGATTGGATCTAAGGTGTTTCTCACCCCTTGCAAGTCCTCATAGGAGGCCTCCGGCGGGAGTGTACGTGGGGGTGCTTTGTGTTAACCCTTGCTCTATGGAGAGCATAAACTCCTAGGTCCTTGTGTAGGTCCTTGACCTGTGTGGTCTAAAACTTAGGTGCTTTGTGTTAACCCTTGCTCATGGGAGATTAAACTGGTGAGGTTCCTTGTGTGGATCCTTGGCCTGTGTGGCCTAAAATTTAGGTGTTGTGTGTTGACCTTTGCTCATGGGAGCATAAAGTGTGTCGTGTAGACACGTTAGAGTCAACCTAGTGTAGGTTGTACTGGTTTAAGGTGAACCTAATTTGAAACCTCCGGTTTAAGGTGAACCTGCTGTAAAACCTTTGTTAGTAAGATCTGGTACACTCAAGGGTTAAGTGCGTCCGCCGGAAGTGGAGTAGACAAGTAGTTGAACCACTATAAAAATGATTGTGTTTGAGATTGCTATTGTCTTTCATTACTTATGTGATTTTCTTAAATGCCTTCATATTTGATTATCTGAGATCACATCTCACACATAGTCACATCCTTATTTTAACAGCACTCAAACTATGAACTACCTGTTTTCTAACTAATGAATATTCCCATTCATGATAGCATTGCAAATTTAATAAGATGTTAGTAATCTGTGATTTATGAAATTGTGATTATTAAACGTGAGTAGGCTTTAAATTTGTTTAATTTTCCTGCTTTTCCTTTCATTCTTATGCTCATTTAATGCTATTTGGCTGCTACCACAACTCACCCTGCTTAAATTCATTATTGCACATGGTATAGGTTTTTCTAACGTAGATAGTATCTCAACTATTTCTATGAGTCTTTTATTCTTGATGTGGAGATTGGAAGTTAGAATTATAGTCACTTTATTATAGCCACCTGACACTAGACTCACTGTTAGTTATTGCATGCTCTCCACTCTGCATACGGTCATTATCTGAACGTAGAAACAAAACTTAGGCCCTTATTTTAACTATCGTGAACCTAGATTCAGGAATTAGAAATGTAGTTCCCTCTAGAAAATTCACTTAGTTGAGAAGAAACTGTTAACTTAGAAGCATAAAGGACGTAGGATCCTTTGGATGAAAATAATAATAATAATAATTTAAAAAAATAAAAAAATAAAAAAATTCTTATAACAAAACTATCTTATAGTGCACCTAATATCGTGTTTCCAAACTACAGGATACGATGCCTCCAAAAATGCAATCCCAACAAGTGCAAGTGTCTCTAATTATGCCGCAGGACCTAGAAGGAACGGGTAGGGAAGTGAGTCCTATATACACCCCGGCACTCCCGGTGTAATCTGAAGAACCTGACTCGGAGTCCAGGGCAAGGGCCGTTCCGATGCCTCACCCAACTCATGCAGAGAGGACTTCGTTATTTGAGGCACAGTCAGGGATCCCGACACCAGACGCTTGGGAACAAATGGTTGCCTTGCTAAGCCAGCAGCAGGCCTTCATGAGGGAACAACAGGCCACCATGGCGGCCACGGTGGAAGCATTATATTGGAGGCCACACGTATCAGCATCGCGACTAGTTGTAGGGAATGATGCCGATGTGTTTGAAAGATTCCAGAAGCTGCGACCTCCGACCTTTTCTAGGATGACCAATCCCATAGTAGCCAAGCATTGACTAAAACGCATGCTGAAACTTATGGAGCCATTGGGGTGTTCAGATACGCAGAAGGTAACCCTCACCACTTTTGCACTATAAGGGGAAGCCGATGAAGGGTGGGATTCCACGTGTAGACTCGCTGTAATAGGTTATCTGTGGACTTGGGAGAGGTTCCGGACCAAGTTCAACGAGAAATATTTCCCAAAGTCATTCCGTGATGAGAATGTGTCCTAGTTTTCCAAACTCGAGCAGGGGAATATGACGGTTACACAATATGAGGCTCGCTTTGCTGAACTCTCGGGTACGTGCTGACTATTGTTAGTGAAGAGAGGGTCAGACTGAGGAAATTCAGAGATGGATTACTGTCGGGAATCAGGTTGAAATTGTACTGCTTTGACTTTTCCCGATATGCGCAAGTGGTGGACAAGGCCACTAGGGTGGAGAAGGATGTAGACCAGATGTTGAAAGCTCGAACTCCATTCAGAGATTCGGGTAGCCGAGTCAGACCCGCTTCTCCACCCCCTAGCCTCACTGTGGTCGATAAGCGAGCTAGGACTTCTTCGTATCCAGGTATGCCGTGCAATTATTGTGGGAAGCCGGGGCATACCGCAAAGTTTTACTTCAGGAGGGCACGTGATGAGGGTGACAAGCCCAAGCCACTGGCGATCAGCCCCATCCACCGCAGTCTGTGGCTAGGCCACCTATCAGTAGCTGACCTCCGTTTTCGAGACTAGCAGCTCCACTACAGAACAGAGCCCCCACGGCTCAGGTATTCGCTATGTCCGTAGAAGAACGGGATGGGGACACTTCATGAGTTGTCTAAGGTACGGCTTACCTTCAGAATATTCCAGTATTTGTTTTGTTTGATTCAGGTTCTACCATATCTCTTGTTAGTTCATCCGTAGCTAAAGAACTGAATTTAGAATTGAACTGCCTTGAACGACGCTTGATCATAGCATGTCCAATGGGAGGATTTGTAGAAACTACGAGATTTTGTCCCACATGCTTGGTTGTATTGGAAGGTCATGAGACTCGTATGAACCTAGTTGTGATGAAAATGAAATAGTTCGATATCATTATTAGTATGGACTGGCTTACCTAGGCTCACGTGTATTGGATTGTCATGCCCGGACGGTTACAATAACATTACCTGGTCAGTCACCCTTCACTATACAAGGAAGGCATCAATATGAGACCTATGAAGGTCTACGGGCTCTGGAAAAGACAGAATCGCAGAGATCACAATCGATCAGATACCGGTGGTTCGTGAATTGCCAGAAGTATTTCAAGACATACCAGGGTTACCACCAAGGAGGGAGGTAGATTTCACAATTGACCTCCTACCCAGTACCACCCTGATATCCATGGCTCAATATAGAATGCCACCATGTGAGATGGAAGAATTTCGGGTGCAGATTGATGAATTATTGGGGCAGGGATTCACCCGCCCTAGTGTATCTCCATGGGGCGCACCAGTGTTATTTGTGAAAAAGAAAGACGGATCGCAGCGCCTTTGTATCGACTACAGGAGATTGAATCAGGCTACAGTGAAGAACAAGTATCCTCTACCATGTATCAATGACTTAATTCGATTAGCTCAGGGGCACCCAATATTTCTCAAAGATCAATCTCAGGTCGGGGTATCATCAGTTGAGGGTCAGAGAAGAAGACATTCCCAAGACAGCGTTCCGACCAGATATGGGCACTATGAATTCTTAGTGATGTCGTTTGGACTCATTAACACACCTGCAGTATTCATGGACTTGATGAATTAGGTCTTTATGCCATACCTAGACCAACTTGTCATAGTCTTCATCGACGACAACCTGATTTATTCTAAGAGTCGTGAAGAGCATGGGGAGCAATTAAGAATTGTTTTGAAGACCCTCCAGGAAAGGCAGCTGTATGCAAAATTATCAAAATGTGACTTTTGGAGGGAAGAAGTAAAATTTATGGGTCACGTCGTGAAGAAGGAAGGTATCGCGGTTGATCCAACCAAGGTCGAGGCTGTAGTGAAGTGGGAACGACTTGATATGGCCACAGAAGTCAGGAGCTTTTTAGGGATGACTGGATATTATCGGCGATTCATAAAGGAATTTTCTCGTATCGCTCTACCCCTAACTCAGTTGACTAAGAAGAATATGAAATTCAGTTGAAATGCTGAAGCAGAGATTCTTTTTAGGAACTTAAGAAAAGACTCACCACTGCCCCCGTACTCACACTTCCAGAGAAAGGGGCCAAGTACGTAGCCTATAGTGATGCATCACAGATGGGGCTAGGATGCGTACTCATGCAAAACGAGAAAGTGATTGCTTATGCTTCTAGGCAGTTGAAGAAACACGAAGAAAATTATCCTACCCATGACCTGAAACTCGCCGCAATGGTCTTCGTCTTGAAGATTTGGAGGCAGTACTTATATGGGGAGGAGTTCGAATTATTCTGCGATCATAAGAGTTTGAAGTATATCTTCACTCAGAAAGATTTGGACATGCGACAACGTTGATGGATGGAAATGTTGAAAGGCTTCAAATTCGAAGTATCCTATCATCCTGGCAAGGCGAACATTGTAGCTGATGCCTTGAGTCGGAAGAGGAATCACGAAGTTATGGCAGGCCTCATGTTAAGAGAAGGAGAGATGCTAGATTTCATCCAGGACTATGATGCACAGTTTTCTTTCAAAGGACCAAGTATCCTAGTAGCTTCATTGGTTATAGAACCAGCTTTGATCCGCCGCATCATTGAATCTCAAGACTAGGACAAAACACTAAAGAAGTTGAGACTGAGGTGCGAAAACGAAGGTATGTCGGACTGGTATGTCAGTTCAGACAACGACCTAAGATATCGAGGTCGTATCTGTGTATCGACGGTGGTGGAATTAAAACAGGCAATACTGAGCGAAGCGCACAAGTCCTGTCTGACCGTTCATCCTGGGAGTACAAAAATGTATTGGGACATTAGGAGTCAATACTGGTGGGAAAATATGAAGCGGGATATTGCAGAATACGTTTTAAAATATCTCACCTGCCAGCAAGTGAAGGCAGAACACCATAAGCCACTAGGTCTTTTGCAACCATTGCCCCTCATCGAATGGAAGTGGGACTGTATCAGCATGGACTTCATCTCGGGACTTCCAAAGACACATGGGAACCATGACTCCATTTGGGTAATAGTTGATAGACTTACCAAGTTAGCTCAATTCCTCTCTAGATGTGTAAATAATTCAGTTGACGACTTAGCTAAGTTGTATATTCGAGAGATTGTTCGTGCATACAGTATTCCGAGGGAAATCATGTCAGATCGTGACACTAGGTTCACTTTCACTTTTTGGAAAAGGTTATAAGAAGAGTTGGGTACAGAGTTAAAATTTAGCACAACATTTCACCCCCAGACAGACGGGCAGACCGAAAGGGTGAACCAAGTGTTAGAAGGCATGTTGAGAGCTTGCGTGTTGGACTTCAAGGGTAGTTGGTATGAACATATCCATCTCGCAGAATTCGCTTATAACAATAGCTTTCAAACCAGCATTGGTATGGCATTGTTCGAAGCTCTATACGGACGACCTTGTCGAGCACCACATTACTGGGCGGAAGTCAGTGAGATGAGCTTATTGGGACCAGAGATAGTCCAAGAAACTATAGAGAAGATTGACCTAATTCGAAAGTGCCTACGCTCGACTCAAAGCAGGCAGAAGAGTTATGCAAACAATTGTAGGCGAGATTTGGAATTTACAGTCGGTGATCACGTATTCTTGAAGATCTCTCCTATAAGGGGCATCATGCAATTCGGGAAGAAAGGAAAGCTCTCTCTCCCCGATTTATTGGACCTTTTAGAGGTCATGGATAGGGTTGGAGCATTGCTTATCGTCTGGCTCTACCACCAAAGTTTGTCAATGTTCATAATGTTTTCCACATATCTATGTTGAAGAAATATGAACTGGACGCATCTCATATCATCAACTGGGAAGAGATAGAGTTGAACGATGATGCCAGCGACATGGAGGCTCCTGTTCGCATTCTGGATCACAAAGAGCAAATCTTGCACACCAAGAATATTTCATTAGTGAAGGTCCTTTGGTCACGTCGCGGGGTCGAGGAGGCAACGTGGGAGCGCCAAGCTGACATAGAAGAAAAGTATCCACACCTTTTCGACAACCCCACTCAGGTACAATTTTGAGGACGATTTTTTTTAGGGGGAAAGATTGTAACAACTCACACCTTAACCCAAGTACTTAAATATAAATTTAAAATAACAAAGCTCCCCATGCATCATTACAATTAAGATCAGCCACCTAATGTTGCAAAACTAACAGCCAAAATTTATTTAAACAACTCTCTAAGTAGAACGAATGGTTCAGATTAATCACAGGTAATCAAAACCCACAATAAACCATCACTTACCTTTGAACGACAGGGAAACCGTCATTGGCACCTACCAACCCTTAAGCCGTAGATACTAGGAGAACCACTAAGACCTATGATCGGCATGGATCGAGTTGGATCAGATCGTGGACCACACATCTGCTCTAAACGTGTACACAAATAGCGTTCGCACGCTATGCACGAGATCGAGTTATCAGGTCAAAGAAGCTTTGACCTAATGAATTCCGCAATTTGGGGCAGGAAACTCAAAAATTTCCTCCCGCCTAGCGTCATTTCAACAGGGCCGACCATTCGACGGTGTGAACGAACAATTCCTGAATACAATAGCCAAATCCACACCGTCCATCTGATTTGTTGGGTCCCACCGACCACGTCCATAACGATATCACCCATTGAAAACCACCCGTGTTGCCTCTGTCAGCAATCCAGCAAGAAACACATGAGCAAGACGCTGATAAGAGAAGAATAGCCACGCACGCCATCCCTCTGGCAGATCCGACCGTTGGAAGTTGTCGGATGGAGGCCACGTACGCATGGCAAATCCCAGTCACCCCTACCATTTCCAAAATTAACCACCTACTCCCCGAAAAGTGGAAGGAATATTTTCACTTATAGTAACGACTCATCTCGTCTGACCATGGGCTTCTGGAAGCTTCTCTCGGATGAATCCTGAGCGTTGAAGCTAGGGCATTGCGAAAATCTCATAGCAGAACCGAGATTTTGGCGAGATGCTGCATCGGTGAGTCACCACCTCTCCTGGATTATTGTAGTAACCAACGGCCCATTCTCACCGTTGGGTGGGCCATACATGCCTCCTGGGCAACATCCAGACCGTTTGGACGCATCTGATCGACAGATCGATCGGCTGTTACAAAACTGTCATGATCGTCGGGTCACCTTCCCCGATCTGACGGTTAGTAACGGGTCCTGATAGAATGATCCTTTTTTCAATCCAAGATGTCTATCATGTTGCTTATCTTAACTAAAACTTATTAGAGAATGTTGTCTGGGCCCGTGCATACGGTCAGTGATTTTGTGGGACCCTGATGATGGGTTTTCCTAACCGTTTTACGTTAACTGTACACTAATCCTTAGGATTAACTATGGAAGGACCTAGAAATAACCACGACTATAAATCTTCAGATTTTAGGGCGACTCCCAAGAGAAAGCCAAAGAGAGAAATAAAAAGAGATTAGGGAGAGAGAAAATGGTCGTTTGATCGAGTTACATGCTTTGTAGCAACTCGTCTCGGCCTTTCTAACAAGCGAGTCAACCAGGTCTGGCTCATCCATAGCTGTGAA